>NC_134087.1:196753638-197056668 GCF_000715075.1 Nicotiana tabacum
TGGTATATCTTGTGAGGTATTCACCGATTATCACAGTCTTCAGCATTAGTTCAAGCAAAAGGATCTTAATTTGAGGCAGCGGATATGGTTGGAATTGCTTAAGAATTATGATATCACTATATTGTACCATCCGGGAAAAACCAATGTGGTGGCCCATGCGTTGAGCTGAAAGGTAGTGAGCATGGGGAGTTTGGCATATATTCCAGTTGGGGAGAGACCCCTTGCAGTTGATGTTCAGGCCTTGGCCAATCAGTTCATGATATTGGATATTTTGGATCCCAGTCGGGTGTTGGCATGTGTGGTTTATCGGTCTTCCTTAGATAATCGCATCAGAGAGAGCCAGTATGATGATCCGCATTTGCTTGTCCTTAAGGACAGTGTTCAGCATGATGATGCCAGAGATGTGACCATCGGTGATGATGGTGTGTTGAGGATGCAGGGCCGGATTTGTGTGCCCAATGTGGATGGGCTTAGAGATTTGATTCTAGAGGAGGCCCATAGGTCGCGGTATTCTATCCATCCGGGTGCCGCGAAGATGTAACAGGATTTGAGGTGGCACTATTGGTGGTGAAGAATGAAGAAAGATATTGTGGGATTTGTAGCTCGGTGTCTCAACTACCAGCAGGTAAAATATGATCATCAGCGACCGGGTGGCTTGCTTCAGTAGATGGTTATTCCTGAGTGGAAGTGGGAGAGAATCACTATAGACTTTGTGGTTGGACTTCCTCAGACTTTGAAGAAGTTTGATGCTATTTGGGTGATTATGGATCGGCTGACCAAGTCTGCGCACTATTCCTGTCTGTACTACCTATTTTTCAGAGTGGTTGACAGGGATTTATATCCGGGAGATTGTTCGGTTGCATGGTATGCCGGTTTCCATCATCTTAGATAGAGGTACTCAGTTTACATCGCAGTTTTGGAGAGCTGTGCAGAGAGAGTTGGGTACTCAGGTGGAGTTGAGCACATCATTTCATCTCAAACGGATGGACAATTCGAGCGTACTATTCAGATATTGGAAGACATGTTGCGTGATTGTGTTATTGATTTTGGAGGTTCATGGGATGAGTTTTTGCCGCTTGCAGAGTTTGCCTACAACAACAGCTACTAGTCGAGTATTCAGATGGCTCTGTATGAGGCTTTGTATGGGAGGCGGTGTAGATCTCCAATTGGTTGGTTCGAGCCTGGCGAGGCTAGGTTATTGGGGACAAATTTGGTTCAGGATGCCTTAAAGAAGGTGAAGATGATTTAGGAGAGACTCCATACAGCGCAGTCGTGTTAGAAGAGTTACGCGGACTGGAAGGTTCGAGTTGTGTCCTACATGGTTGGTGAGAAGGTCTTGCTAAAGGTTTCACCCATGAAGGGTGTTATGAGGTTTGGTAAGAAGGGAAAGTTAATTCCGCAGTTCATTGGGACTTTTGAGGTGCTTCGGAGGATGGGGAAGGTGACTTATGAGCTTGCCTTGCCACCCAGCTTGTCGAGTGTGCATCCGGCATTTCATGTTTCTATGCTCCTAAAGTATATTGGGGATCCGTCTCATGTTTTGGACTTCAGCACGGTTCAGTTGGATGATGATTTGACCTTTGATGTGGAGCTAGTAGCTATTTTGGGTCACTAGGTTTGGAAGTTGAGGTCAAAGAATATAGCTTCAGTGAAAGTGCAGTGGAGAGGTCGGCCCTTGGAGGAGGCTACCTGGGAGACCAAGCGGGAGATACGGAGCAAATATCCTCATCTGTTTAAGGCTTCAGGTATGTTTCTTGACTCGTTCGAGGACGAACATTTGTTTAAGTTGGGGAGGATATGACAACGCGGCCAGTCATCTCATGATTTACCGCTCCGTTTCCCCCATTTCTGCTTCTTTATGCTTCGTTATCCATGTTTTATGTGGTCGAGTTGATTGGTTTGCGTTTGGTGTGGTTTTAATAAGAAGTGAAACACTTAGTCTCTTTTAAGAAGGCTTAAGCTGGAAAAGTCAACTGGATGTTGACTTATGAGTTAGAGGGCTCGGATGTGCGTTCCGATGGTTCAGTTAGCTTCGGGAAGTGATTTGTGACTTAGGAGCGCGATCGGAATGATTTTTGGAGTTGTAGAGAAGATTTAGGCTTGAATTGGCAAAATTGATATTTTGGAAATTTCTGGTTGATAGGTGAGATTTTGATATAAGGGTCGGAATGGAATTTCGAGAGTTGCAGTAGCTTCGTTGTGTCATTTGGGATATGTGTGCAAAATTTCAGGTCATTCGGACGAGATTGAAAGACTTTTTGAGCGAAAGCATAATTTAAGAGTTCTTGGAGTTCTTAGGCTTGAATCCTATGTTAAATTGGTGATTTGATGTTGTTGTAAGCATTACGGAGTGTTGAGCAAGTTTGAACGATGTCATGGGATGTGTTGGTACAATTAGTTTGAAGTTTCAGGGGTCCCGGGTAGGTTTCGGGATGTTTTAGGCCGAAAATCATAGATGTAGCAGGTCCAGGAGGGTTGCAGACCTTAGAAACCACCTGCGCGGTCCACACAAAAAGAAGTGTGGCCGCGGTATGTGCTGTGCGGACCACACAAAAAGAAGTGCGGCCGCAGTAGGTGTCATGTGGACCGCACAAAATGGTGTGCGGCCGCGGTGGGGAACGATTCGCTGGTCCTACTTTGGAAGCTCATACCGTTTGATTTACAAGGAATTTCGAGATGATTCAAAAACAAAAGTTGTAGCCCTTCGTATCTAGTTTCCATAAAGATAAAGATATTACCATTTGGACATCTGTAGAAAAAGTTAATGCCACAATACTAAAGTCTGTCACTGTAGAGGAAGGCTTGTGCGGCCGTGGTTGTTTTTGCGCGGATCGCACTGGCTTGTGCGGACCGCGGTCGATTTGGTGCGGCCCGCGGAGGCTGAAATCTGAGAGGTACTCTGTAAATACGAGGTTTTGAGTTTTATTTAATATTTTGACCAAGAGAGCTCGGATTTTGGCGATTTTTCGAAGGTTTTTCAAGAAATTCATCGAGGTAAGTGATTTTAACTCAGATTTGTCTAGAATACATGAATCTATCACTTAATTCATCATTTAATTCGTGATTTGGGATGGAAATTGGGAAGAAAATTGTGAAACATTTCAAAATATAAAATGATGATTTGAAGGACCAATAGTATCGAAATTGGATAATTTTGGTATGGTTAGACTCGTGAGGGTATGAGGATTCTGAAAATGTAAATTTGACCCGATTCCAAGACGTGAGCCCAGGGCTCGGGTTTTGCTAATTTCGGGATTTTTGATATTTTTCAAATGTTTTTTGCTTGGGCTTTGTTCCCTTAGCATATTGTGACGTATTCATTCTGATTTTGGACAGATTCGACACGCGTGGAGGCCAATTCGAGGGGCAAGGGCGTCGTGATCTATAGAATTAGCCGGTTCGAGGTGAGTAATGATTGTAAATGATATCCTGAGGGTTTGAAACCCTTGATTGTACATTGTAGTGCTATATTGAGGCAAGATACGCGCTGGATGATGAGCGTGGGGTCTTTTCCTACTGGGGATTGTTACTTGGTCCGTCCCGATTGATGATTTTACCGCGTATTTGACTGAAATTCATTTATTATCATCATGCTTTGGGTTGATTGCCATATTTGGGCTTCGTGCCAACTATTTGAACCCTTCGGGATTTTTATCACTATTTCCTCACTGCTTGACTTATTATTTGAACTCAGTCCTTTTGATATCTATTGTTTTACAAACTCAGCCACATTTACTCAGATTTGAAACTTAAATGATATTTCTACATCATGTTTTGGGCTGAGAACTACTGTTTTACTAATGCCCAAGGGGCTTGTGATAATTTTTGGACTGAGTGAGGCCGAGGGACATATGTGAGGATATGCTGAGTAATATGAGGCCGAGGGCCTGGGATACTTTATATGTCACGAGGTGGCTTGAGTGATGTGAGGCCGAATACCGAGTGATGTGAGGCCGAATGCCGAGTGATGATGCCACGAGGTGGCTTGATATAGCGCTTGGGCCGTAAGGGGCCCCTCCAAAGTCTGCACACCCATAGTGAGCGCGGGAACCCATTATGATCTGAGAGTGAGCCCGAGGGGCTGATACTGTTCTGAGTGATTGATACTAAGCCCGAGGGGCTGATACTGTACTCAGAGTAAGCCCGAGGGGTTGATACCTTTTTGAGCGATTGATACTGTGCCCGAGGGGCGGATTTTCTACTTGTTATTTACTTGTTAAATTACCTATTTTACTTGTTTTAAAAATGAATATCATTTGATTTCTTCACTGATTTACTTCTTTAAGTGATTTTACTGCTTGATATGGAATTGCTTTGTGCCTTTATATGTTTTCATACTTTCAGCCATTATTTATAATTATTATTCACTGAGTCGGAGTACTCACATTACTCCCTGTACCATGTGTGCAGATTCAAGCATCGCAGAGTTCGCTCCTGAGTGCTTATTCTCCTAATTCAGGTAGTGATTCGGAGACTACGAGGTAGTTGTTGGCGTTCGCAGCCCCATGCCTACCTTATCTTATCATTTTCATGTTTTTAGAACTATTGTATCGGAATTAGTGTTCATTAGACTTATATCCTGATTTCTTAGTTGCTCATGACTTGTGACACCTCGATTTGGGCTGTGTCGGAATGGTTCTTACTAAGGTTATCTTTAATTCTGCACATTATGGATATTATATCATGCTTTAGAACTATTTATGATATTTAACTGTTTAAAAGAGGTGTTCTGTTTGGTCTGGTTGGCCTTGTCTTCACGAGAGGCACCATTACTACCGGGTTCGAGAATTGGGTCGTGACAAGTTGGTATCAGAGCCTAGGTTACATAGGTTTCACGAGTCATGAGCGATTTTAGTAGAGTCTCACGGATCGGTACGGAGATGTCTGTATTTATCCTCGAGAGGCTGTAGAACCTTTTTAGGAAAAAACTTCATATTCTTGAAACTCTTGTCGTGCGAACTTGTTGGTCCGAGTACTAAACTTCTGTTATTCCATTCTCTCACAGATGGTGAGGACGCGAGCTACCGGACAAGGTGGATGACCACCAGTTCCACCCACTGAGGCCACCCAAGGTCGTGGACGTGGTCGTGGTCGTGGTAGAGGCAGAGCAGCGAGGGCAGCACCTATAGATCCACTAGTTGCCCTAGCTCCGGATCAGGCTCCAGCTATGGATGCTCCAGCAGCACCAGTTCAGGCACCAGTTGTGCCCATCGTGATTCCGGGTCTTCAGGAGGTCTTGGAACAGATCTTATCAGTTTGCACTAGCTTGGCTCAGGTAGTTTCAACCACTACAACAACACCTACTTCACAGGCCATGGGAGGATGTCAGACCCCTGCTACTCGCACACCTGAGCAGGCAGTGCAGGCACTACAGATACCGGGGGCACCTCCAGCTCAGTCGGTTGCACCAACTTAGTAGTTTGTTGTGCCAGTTATGCCGGATGATGAGCACCGTCGTCTTGAGAGGTTTGGTAGACTCTAGCCTCCGTTATTCAGTGGTGCTGAGGCGAGGATGCCCAGGGTTTTCTTGATAAGTGTCAGCGGATGCTCCATATAGCAGGGATTCTTGAGACTAGTGGTGTGGCATTTACCACCTTTCAGTTTACTGGGGCTGCCTTCACATGGTGGGAGGTGTATGAGAGGCGTAGGCCGGTTGGAGTAGCGCCCCTTACTTGGCATGAGTTCTCCACTCTCTTCTTGGAGAAGTATATACCGCAGTCTCGCAGAGAGGAGCTGCGTAGACAGTTTGAGTGGCTGCGACAGGGGGATATGACTGTCACAGTATGAGTCGAGGTTTTTTGAGTTGGCTTATCATGCCGTCTGGATGGTTCTGATAGATCATGAGAGGATCAGGAGATTTGTTGATGACCTTAACTACCATCTCCATATTCTGATGACTAGAGATAGTGTGTTGGGTGCTACGTTCGAGGAGGTGGTTGACATCGCTCGCGAGATTGAGACAGTTCCCCGTCAGGATCGGAAGTAGAGGGAGGCCAAGAGGCCTTGAGGATCTGGCAGTTATAGTGGTTCTCCTTCAAGGTGCCAGTTTCAGCATGGTAGAGGCCATTCTTTCAAGCCTGCTCAGGCAGCTCGCCCAGGTTATCGTGGGGCATCTTTGGGTCATGGTTATCACGGTACTCAGTAGGGCCAGTCATCACTTAGTTCCTTTCCAGCCTAGAGTTCATCTCGTGCCCCGTCAGCTCAGGGTTCTTCTATGCTGAGTGTATTAGCTGGTCACTCCGGTGCGAGGGGTTCCCTTCAGTCCCCTTCTCCAGCACCTGGGAGTTGTTTTGAGTGTGGAGAGTTTGGACATGTGTGGAGGCACTATCCTCGTCGTATTGCTAGTTCATCTTAGCAGAGGGGTCAGCCTCAACTTCTACTCTAGTTACCTCACCACCTGTCGAGCCAGCTAAGGGCAGAGGTCAGGTAGCTAGGGGTCGCCCCAGAGGGGGAGGTTGATCAGGGGGCGGTCAAGCCCGTTTCTATGCACTTCCAGGCAGGCCAGATGCTATTTCTTCAGATGTTGTCATTACATGTGTTGTTTCAGTCTGCCATAGAGATACCTCTGTATTATTTGATCCCGGTTCCACCTTTTCTTATGTGTCCTCATACTTTTCTCGTTATTTGGGTATGCCCCGTGAGTTTCTTGCTTTATCTGTTCATGTATCTACCTCGGTGGGAGATACTGTTATTGTAGACCGTGTGTACTAGTCATGTGTGGTGACAATTGGGGGTCTAGAGACCCGAGTAGATCTATTGCTATTGAGCATTATGGATTTTGATGTCATTTTGGGCATGGATTGGCTATCTCCGTGTCGTGCTATTCTAGACTGTCATGCTAAGACAGTCACTTTGGCTATGCCGGGTGTACCGCGGATCAAGTGGCGTAGTGTGACTGATTATGTTCCTATTAGAGTGATATCTTTCTTGAAGGCCCAATGTATGGTTGGGAAGGGTTGTCTTTCATATCTAGCGTTTATGAGGGATGTTGGAGCTGAGACTCCTAGTATCGATTCTGTCTTAGTTGTGAGGGATTTTCCCGATGTGTTTCCTGCAAACCTGCCGGGCATGCCACCGGACAGGGATCTTGATTTTGGTATTGACCTGGTGCCGGGCACTCAGCCCATTTTTATTCCGCCATATCGTATGACACCAGCAGAGTTGAAGGAATTGAAAGAACAGCTTCAGGAACTCCTAAATAAGGGGTTCATTCGGCCTAGTGTGTCACCTTGGGGTGCACCGGTTTTGTTTGTGAAGAAGAAGGATGGCACGATGAGAATGTGCATTGATTATAGGCAATTGAACAAAGTAACAATTAAGAACAAGTATCCTTTGCCTCGCATTGATGATTTATTTGATAAACTTCAGGGAGCGAGGGTGTTCTCCAAGATTGATCTCCTTTCCGGTTATCACTAGTTGAAGTTTAGGGATTGAGATATTCTTAAGACTGCCTTCAAGACCAGATATGGTCATTATGAGTTCCTTGTGATGTCTTTCGGGTTAACCAATGCCCTAGCAGCATTCATGCATTTGATAAACAGCGTGTTCCAGCCTTATCTGGATTCGTTCTTTATTGTATTCATTGATGATATTCTGGTGTACTCGCGTAGTCAGGAGAAGCACACAAATCATTTGAAAGTTGTGTTGTAGAGATTGAGGGAGGAGAAGTTTTATGCAAAATTCTCCAAGTGTGAGTTTTGGCTCAGTTCAGTGGCTTTCTTGGTACACGTGGTGTCCAACGAGGGTATTCAGGTTGATCCAAAGAAGATAGAGGGGGTTCAAAGTTGGCCTAGACCGTCCTCAGCCATAGAGATTCGTAGCTTTCTTGGGTTGGCAGGCTATTATTGCCGGTTTGTTCAGGAATTCTCATCTATCGCATCGCCTTGACCAAGTTGACTTAGAAGGGTGTTCCATTTGTATGGTCGGACGAGTGTAGGGAGAGCTTTTAGAAATTCAAGACAGCCTTGACCACAGCTCCAGTGTTGGTTTTGCCATCAGCTTCAGGTTCATATACCATGTATTGTGATGCTTTGAGAGTTGGGATTGATTGTGTATTGATGTAGGAGGGTAGAGTTATTATTTATGCTTCTCATCAGTTGAAGCCCCATGAGAAGAACTACCCTGTTCATGATTTGGAGTTGGCTACCATAGTTCATGCATTGAAGATTTGGAGGCATTACTTGTATGGTGTGTCTTGTGAGGTATTCACCGATCATCGCAGTCTTCAGCATTTGTTCAACCAAAAGGATCTTAATTTGAGGTAGCGGAGATGGTTGGAATTGCTTAAGGATTATGATATCACTATATTGTACCATCCGAGAAAGGCCAATGTGGTGGCCGATGCGTTCAGCGGAAAGGTAGTGAGCATGGGGAGTTTGGCATATATGCCAGTTGGGGAGAGACCCCTTGCAGTTGATGTTCAGGCCTTGGCCAATCAGTTCATGATATTGGATATTTCGGAGCCCAGTCAGGTGTTGGCATGTGTGGTTTATCGGTGTTCCTTAGATGATCGCATCAGAGAGAGCCAGTATGATGATCCGCATTTGCTTGTCCTTAAGGACAGAGTTCAGCATGATGATGCCAGAGATGTGACCATCGGTGATGATGGTGTGTTGAGGATGCAGGGCCGGATTTGTGTGCCCAATATGGATGGGCTTAGAGAGTTGATTCTGGAGGAGGCCCATAACTCGCGGTATTCTATCCATATGGGTGCCGCAAAGATGTACCAGGATTTGAGGCAACACTATTGGTGGAGAAGAATGAAGAAAGATATTATGGGATTTGTAGCTCGGTGTCTTAACTGCCAGCAGGTAAAATATGAGCATCAGAGACCGGGTGGCTTGCTTCAGCAGATGGTTATTCCCGAGTGGAAGTGGGAGAGAATCACTATAGACTTTGTGGTTGGACTTCCTCAGACTTTGAAGAAGTTTGATACTATTTGGGTGATTGTGGATCGGTTGACCAAGTCCGTGCACTTTATTCCTGTGTGTACTACCTATTCTTCAGAGTGGTTGGCAGGGATTTATATCCGGGAGATTGTTCGGTTGCATGTGTGTCGGTTTCTATCAGATAGAGGTACTCAGTTTACTTCGCATTTTTGGAGAGTTGTGCACAGAGAGTTAGGTACTCAGGTGGAGTTAAGCACAACATTTCATCCTCAAATGGACGGATAGTCCGAGCGTATTATTCAGATATTGGAGGACATGTTACGTGCTTGTGTTATTGATTTTGGAGGTTCATGGGATGAGTTTTTTCCGCTTGCAGAGTTTTCCTGAAACAACAGCTACCAGTCGAGTATTCAGATGGCTCTGTATGAGGCTTTGTATGAGAGGCGGTGTAGATCTCCAATTGGTTGGTTCGAGCCTGGAAAGGCTAGGTTATTGGGGACAGATTTGGTTCAGGATGCCTTAGAGAAGGTTAAGATGATTCAGGAGAGACTCCGTACAGCGCAGTTATGTCAGAAGAGTTATGCGGACTGGAAGGTTTGATTTGTGTCCTACATGGTTGGTGAGAAGGTCGTGCTGAAGGTTTCACCCATGAAGGGTGTTATGAGGTTTGGGAAGAACGGAAAGTTGATTCCGCGGTTCATTGGGCTTTTTGAGGTGCTTCAGAGGATGGGGGAGGTGGCTTATGAGCTTGCCTTGCCACCCAGCTTGTCGAGTCTGCATCCGACATTTCATGTTTCTATGCTCATAAAGTATATTGGGGATCCGTCTCATGTTTTGGACTTCAGAACGGTTCAGTTGGATGTTGATTTGACCTTTGATGTGGATCCAGTAGCTATTTTGGGTCACCAGATTCAGAAGTTGAGGTCAAAGATTATAGCTTCAGTTAGCTTCGGGAGGTTATTTGTGACTTAGGAGCGCGATCGGAATGGTTTTTGGAGTTGTAAAGAAGATTTAGGCTTGAATTGGCGAAATTGATATTTTGGAAATTTCTGGTTGATAGGTGAGATTTTGATATAAGGGTCGGAATGGAATTCCGAGAATTGCAGTAGCTTTGTTGTGTCATTTGGGATATGTGTGCAAAATTTCAGGTCACTCGGACGATATTTAAAAGACTTTTTGAGCGAAAGCATAATTTAAGAGTTCTTGGAGTTCTTAGGCTTGAATCCTATGTTAAATTGGTGATTTGATATTGTTGTAAGCGTTCCGAAGTGTTTAGCAAGTTTGAACGATGTCATGGGATGTGTTGGTACAATTAGTTTGAAGTTTCGGGGGTCCCGGGTAGGTTTCGGGATGTTTTAGGCCGAAAATCATAGCTGTAGCAGGTCCAGGAGGGTTGCAGGCCTCAGAAACCACCCGCGCAGTCCGCACAAAAAGAAGAGCGGCCGCGGTATGTGCTGTGCGGACTACACAAAAAGAAGTGCGGCCGCAGTAGGTGTCATGCGGACCGCACAAAATGGTGTGCGGCCGCGGTGGGGAACGATTCGTTGGTCCTACTTCAGAAGATCATATCTTTTGATCTACAAGGAATTTCGAGATGATTCAAAAACAAAGTTGTAGCCCTTCATATCTAATTTCCAGAAAGGTAAAGATATTGCCATTTGGACATGTGTAGAAAACGTTAAGGCCAAAATACTAAAGTTTGTCACTGCAGAGGAAGGCTTGTGTGGTCGTGGTTGTTTTTGCGCGGACCGCACTGGCTTGTGCGGACCGCGGTCGATTTGGTGCAGCCCGCGGAGGCTGAAATCTGAGAGGTACTCTGTAAATATGAGGTTTTGGGTTTTATTTAATATTTTGACCAAGAGAGCTCAGATTTTGGCGATTTTTCAAAGTTTTTTCAAGAAATTCATCGGGGTAAGTGATTTTAACTCACATTTGGCTAGAATACATGAATTTATCACTTAATTCATCATTTAACTCGTGATTTGGGATGGAAATTGGGAAGAAAATTGTGAAACCTTTCAAAAATGTAAAATGATGATTTGAAGGACCAATAGTATCGAAATTGGATAATTTTGGTATGGTTAGACTCGTGAGGGTATGAGGAGTCTGAAAATGTAATATTGACCTGATTCCGAGTCGTGAGCCCAGGGCTCGGTTTTTGCTAATTTTGGGATTTTTGATATTTTTCGAATGTTTTCGCTTGGGCTTTATTCCCTTAGCATATTATGACGTATTCGTTCTGATTTTGGACAGATTCGACGCGCGTGGAGGCCAATTCGAGGGGCAAGGGCATCGCGATCTAGAGAATTAGCCGGTTCGAGGTAAGTAATGATTGTAAATGATGTCCTGAGGGTTTGAAACCCCGAATTATACATCGTAGTGCTATATTGAGGCAAGATACGCGCTGGATGATGAGCGTGGGGTTTTTTACTACTGGGGATTGTGACTTGGTCAGTCCCGATTGATGATTTTACCGCGTATTTGATTGAAATTCATTTGTTATCATCATGATTTGGGCTGATTGCCATATTTGGGCTTCGTGCCAACTATTTGAACCCTTCGGGGATTTTTATCACTGTTTCCTTACTGCTTGACTTATTATTTGAGCTCAGTCTCGTTGATATCTACTGTTTTACAAGCTCTAACACTTTTACTCAGATTTGAAACTTAAATGATATTTCCACATCATGTTTTGGGCTGAGAACTACTGTTTTACTAATGCCCAAGGGGCTTGTGATGATTTTTGGACTGAGTGAGGCCGAGGGACATATGTGAGGATATGCTGAGTGACATGAGGCCGAGGGCCTGAGATACTTTATATGCCACGAGGTGGCTTGAGTGATGTGAGGCCGAGTGTCGAGTGATGTGAGGCTAAGTGCCGAGTGATGATGCCACGAGGTGGCTTGATATAGCGTTTGGGTCGTAAGGGGCCCCTCCAGAGTCTGCACACCCACAGTGAGCGTGGGTACCCATTATGATCTGAGAGTGAGCCCGAGGGGCTGATACTGTTCTGAGTGATTGATACTAAGCCCGAGGGGTTGATACTTTTTTGAGCGATTGATACTGTGCCCGAGGGGCGAATTTTCTACTTGTTATTTACCTGTTAAATTACCTATTTTACTTGTTTTAAAAAGGAATATTATTTTATTTCTTTACTGATTTACTGCTTTAAGTGATTTTACTGCTTGATATGGAATTGCTTTGTGCATTTACGTGTTTTCATACTTTCAACCATTATTTATAATTATTACTCACTGAGTCGGAGTACTCACATTACTCCCTGCACCATGTGTGTAGATTTAGGCATCGCAGAATCCGCTCCTGAGTGCTGATTCTCCTAGTTCAGGTAGTGATTCGAAGACTACGAGGTAGTTGTTGGCGTTTGCAGCCTCGTGCCTCCCTTATCTTATCATTTTCATGTTTTTAGAACTATTGTATCGGAATTAGTGTTCAGTAGACTTGTATCCGGATTTCTTAGTTGCTCATGACTTGTAATACCTCGGTTTGGGTTGTGTCGGAATGGTTCTTACTGAGGTTATCGATAATTCCGCAAATTATGGATGTTATATCATACTTTAGAACTATATATCATATTTAATTGTTTAAAAGATGTGTTCTGTTTGGTTTGGTTGGCCTTGTCTTCACGAGAGGCGTCATCACGGCCGAATTCGGGAATTGGGTCGTGACAGTAGAATTACACTATCTATGCTCTGATACCAGTTGTTGGGAAGCGTGTCAGGCTAATAGAAGGGAAAAAATATTTAAAAGAGAAAAGCAATAAATTGCACAAGATAAGACAAGATTTACGTGGTTCGATAATTTTTTTTTACTTCACGGTCACACAAAAATAACTCTTTATTAATTGAAGAGAAAAAAGGGTTGAGGGATAATTTACATCTTAAGAAGGAGATGCCTATTTATAAGAAGAACGTCTGCTAAAAGGTTTTTCAGCGAATGTGAATACAAAGAGAATGACACCGCAAACTGCGCTCTCAATTCTTCTTTCACATTTGTAGCCTACCTTTCGTGACTTATTTTTTTTGTGTCTTTCTATCTTTCCTTTCTTTCTTTTTCTTTGAATTTTTCAATTTGCTCACATAGGTTTGTCCCATCAATTTTTGCCTTGAGCATCTAAGTATGTATTGATATCAAGTCCTTTTTTTCCTCGTAGAAAACACATGTACTCCAATTGAAGTTTCATGCTTTTCTCCAAGTAGTCATAATTATAAATTGTTTTGTTTGATTCATTTGTCTATATAAATTAAAAGATGAATAACCCGAAATTGAAACTCAAATAGCTTAAACCGACTAAATGTATATCTTATTTGGACCATGTAAATTATCATATGTTTATGTTTATATATAAGTAGTATGGCACCCGAATCCTCCTAATTCTGGATCCACCTATGATCAGATGATACCCCTTATTGAATCGTCTTTGCCACTGATCTCAAACATATATTTGTACAAATAAAATAGAAGTAGTTATCTAATAATCTCATAATGCAGATTGTTTACGATCAGTTCCAAGAGCAATTGATTGGGATATTCCTCTTTGATTCCTCTCTTGGTTAAGTTGATAATATACTGAATTTTCATATTTTCCATCCCACCTATTGATCATATTATATGAATTATTACATAATCATATAATGTAAGGTAATTTTTGAAGCAAAAAAGAACAATTTTGAATGCTTACAAACCTGAACTCTTCTTTGTCTGGAATTTGGAGCTCCAAATGTTCTTCAAATGGCTTGAAAATCATGTTGAGTTGCTCATCTTTCACCTTCTCAAGAGTTGGAAGGTACCACTGAGAACAAATGAAATAGCAACATTAAGTTAGTTTAAGTTCGCATAATTCTGTCATTTCTTTCTCATTTTTCCTTGAGTCGTGAGCTTATTGGAAACAATCTCTCTACCTTCTCAAGATAACGATAAGGTCAGCATACATATTACTCTCCCCAGACTTTACTTATGAGATTACATTGGGTTTGTTTGTTGTTCTTTCTCATTTTCGTAAATCGCTGCATGACTCAAAACTTCCTCCAGTCACGCAAATATTAGTTATTTTGACAAATTGATTTTGTTTCAAAATATCTGACGACTTAGAAAAATAAGTATTTGTTACTTTTTTTTTCGAATTCCCGTTACTGCTCCAATGAACGAGTGTTAATTAAGTGAAACGTTTAAGAAAGAGACAAAAGGTGGTCTAGTTCATATACTCTTATAATTAAGGCTATTAGATATCTTTCTTAAGTGTACGCGATGACCTTATAATACAGATAATACGGACCGGATGTAGAATAATATATTTAAATTGGGTTGGTGATTATATCAAACATGGATGTGTGATGTAGACAGGGAGCGCGATGCACAAAATATTCTGCATTCATACAGGGTTCGAGGAAGCGCACCCCCAAAGGGGTGTGATGTAGACACCTACCCTAAAGCAAGCATCCGTGGCTGGTTGCTTCAACGACTCTAACTCATGGTCTACATATCATACAAAATAACTTTATCGTTGTTTTGAGGTTCCCTTCAAGAGGAAAAGAAACATACCTTTGGAGAATTATCCTTGTCAATTGTGATAGCCCGTATGCCCTTATAAATAGAAAAATAAACTCAACTTAGATTCAAAAGGGAGATATTATTGCAGTTCAACTTTTTTAATACAAATGATTGAGAAATATGTACATATTTAATTACCTCATAGATATCGCTAGATATGATTGTTCCGAATATGTTTATTGAAAGTCTAAATTCTTGCTTGAGGCATTCAGACAATGTTAGTTTTCTTCCTTCTCGAATCTGAAATATTTGAAATTATACACAATTAGGTTACTTATAAGATATTACATATAAATTTTTTGAATGAATGTGAGTTGTAACCTACACTAAAATAGTGAAAAATATTTATACTGTCAGTGTATATAATTAAATTCTTTGGTTTTCAAAATGTATAGAAGTCAAAGCAAGTTTATATTGGTAAAGGATAAAGAATTACCGATCTGAGTGTTATTTTCAATCCGGTTGGGGATGATCTTTTTAGGCTTCCGAGCACTGCTACAATCCAATCATTTCCTACCTTCCTTGCTTCAACTTCCTGAACATGAGATAAGCATTAAATAATAAGAGTTAGTGGTAGAGTGGTAAGTACTGCTTCATCCTTAACCAAAGGTCTCGGGTTTGAGCCTTGGTATGAAGTCGCGTTTTGTTAGAGAGCGCTTTATCCCTCAATATGGGGCTCTCCGGCACGAATTCGAATTTTATCGGACCCCAATGCAGGTATCAGACATCAAGTGGGAAACAAAAAAAATACTACAGTACTCCCTCCGTTTCAATTTAGATGAGGTAGTTTGACTCGGTATGAAGTTTAAATAAAAAGAAGAAAACTTTTGAAACTTGTGGTCTCAAAAGCTTAAGGGATAAAAGTTTTGTGGGACCATGATATTTATGTGATTATAAAAGCTTCTCATTAAGGGTAAAATGGGTAAAATGAAGAGTTTAAAGTTAAATTATTTCCAAATTTAAAAATGTGTCATTTATTTTGAAACAGACTAAAAAGGAAAGTAACTCATCTAATTTGAAACGAAGGGTGTATATTTTTTGATCACCATAATGTGCATTAAGACTGAAGAATTATCTTACAAGTGATTTCATAATGTCCTCCATGGAATCCTTGGAAAAGCAGTCATTGATTATGGAAAGCCTAAATATATATAATGCATATATATCTCAGTTCATATCAAAAGATTATATAAATAAAGATTGCATTAAATTAATATAAATGTGTTACTTGTTCAAGATACTTCTTTCATCTATCTCAACTTCTGTTGAGAATTCTTCAATGGCTGATCTGATAGCCTTCTCTTCTCCAGTTGTTAAGCTCAACAAGCTCTTCTCCAAGCAAACCAATTTCTAACATTCATAGAAACACAAAATACTTAAAGATGACTAAGAAATTAAATTAATATAGATTTTATGTTCTTTGTACTGACTATCAGGTTAAGTTGACCTACATAACGTGTGTAATTTTTCATATCAAGCCTGATATGCATGATCACTAAAAAAAGGCAGTCCGATGTATGAAGTATCCTGTGTTTATATATGCAGGGTCCGGAGAAGGGTCGCACCCCAAGGGAGTGTGATGTAGGCAGTCTACCCTGATGCAAGCATCAATGGCTAATTTAATGGCGTGAACTCGTGACCTATAGATCACACGGAGACAACTTTACCGTTGCTCCAAGATTCCCCTTATAACATGCTATAAATTACACTGATAGTGTAAATTCTTTACACTCTTCGTGCATATAACTAAAATACATCCATGTATACACAAAGATGGAACAAAAAGTATATACTACAAAGTCAAGACTAACAAACACCTTTATTTTGGTTATCAGTTGAAACTAGAAAAGAAAAAGTTAAGAGAAAAACGAAGTTTGAACTGACATCAAAAGGAACAAAATGAGTGGCAAGTCCAGCAGCAACAATTTCTTTACCCTTCAGCTTTGCACCTGTTAAGCCCAAGTATTCTCCTACATATACACTTTGTCACTTGAATATATCAACAATCCCTCCTTAGTTCATCATAGAAGAAACACAAAATAGTCAATAATACTCTCCCACTATATAAATATCTTAATTTTATCCTCCGTTATACTTTAGGTTCATTCATATCTTTGTTATTAGCAAATTCTCATTTTTGCCTCATACCTTAATAATGTTCAAAAGTAGATGGGCAAATTTGGACCATTTTTCGAGAGTATTTTGACACGTGAAATCGATCTATCTAGTCCATAATTGGTCATCTATTAAGGTCAAGGAAAAATACAAGAGGATTTGCTAACTTTAAGTGATTGAGTAACCCTTAAGGGGCCGTTCGGTTGGATGCATTAGAGAAAATAATGGATGCATTAGTTTTGGTATTACTAATCCCTTATTTGGTAAACGTTTTTAACAAACCTATATATTACTAATACAAGTATCAGTTATACTACCTATTTGGTATTATCCTATATTAACTAATACGTAGTAAACCATGGTATTAGCAATGCCAAGACTATTAATGCATGCATTAGCATGGTTAAGAATAAAATTGTCCTTAAAGTCCCTTAAAACTAAAGAATATGGAGGGCATTTTTGTAAACAATTAATTTTCTTAAAAATTATGCAATGTATTTTAATTTTTAATGCACAACACCACATAGTGGTTAAGAAATAATCTCTGCATTAGTACTGCTTGTATTACTAACCGATACATTATTAATCCGTACATTACTAGTACACGTTATTCAACACTATTCTTATATACTCTACCAAATGACTCCTAAGTATATATAATAGAGGATAAATTAAGTTTTTCATATAGTAGATCCGTAAATTTGGACCTTTTTCCTAGAAGAAAAAGAGATTATTTTATAATCACTTTAAACACACACATATACAATAGCGGATCTATGTATTTAGTTATGGGTGCTTGAGCACCCATTACTTTTGTAGCCATACACTATTACTTATATAGAAAAATTAATAATTAATATAAATATGTTAATTGAGCATCCACAGTAGTAATTTTCAATTTAAAGATAATTAAGTACGCATAATTTAAAAATTCAGGATATATATGTGTGTGACACGCACACGCTATTTGAATGCTTACCAAGTCGACCAGGAAGTCGTGAAAGCATATATGAGAAGCCACAGTCTGGATGGTATCCAAATCTTGTTTCAGGAGTCGAAAAATACTATAATACCAATGAAATAAAAGTTAGATACTATGATAAGTCTCCTCTTACATATGAGATTAAAGTCAGAATTACATGTATGTGTATACTAACTGATTTTTCAGTGACAACAGAGAACTTCATTGGCACCATTAAAGATCCACCTCCCCCCATACACATTCCATGAACAAGAGCAACCTGTAGTATATCAACAGTTAGAAAGGGCAAATTCTTTATGACGGGTTAATTTTACATATGATCATTAAACTTTATCTATTTATAACAATAAAATGGTAAATAAAGTTAAATAACCATACGTAAAATTAACCTAATCTATGATCTCTCCTTTTTTTTTCCATATCATATACTACTAATAATTGAATTGTAGAGGAGCAACACACAATTTGTACCTGTGGTTTCTTGTATGTATGAATGTGGTAGCAAAGCCAATGCATTCTATAAATACCTTCAATGCAAGAATCCCCTAAGAAATTATACAGTCAATAATTTAATAGTTTTAGATTATACAACTAAACATTTTTTGTCTCCCCAAAAAATTGGAAAAAAGAAGATAGTCACTTGTCTTTCTGCCATCATAAATATGTTTCAAGTTCCCACCAACAGATAAAGCTCGGCCGACTCCCTATATATTTTGCATTACATAAAACCCAGTATTAAAAAAGGCTAAATATTGTATTCACAAGACCTAATTTTAATAGGGGGACACATTAATTTTATTAGGGGTGTGTGTCCCCCCTGTGTTAAAACCCATTTGGGTTATAGGTCAAATCACATTAAGGGAAAAACGGATCTAAATTTCAGATTTTTATCATTAAACTTTATGCCATGTCATATTTATGTTAGGAGTTTGAGCCAAAATGACTTTTAAGTGACAATGTGAAAATTTAGTTATTTTTAAGTGACAAAAAATAGTTAAGTGACTTTAGTGAAATTGAAACATAGTTGAATGACCATCATCAAAATTAACCCTTCAATATGGTGAGGTTTGGGAGTTAGAAATTTGAATGCACAGAACGAAAGCCTTCTCAAGAAATGACATTGAAGATTCAACTCTGAAGTAAATTCTCTTTTGAGGAAGGTCATCTCTTCTATAGTTAACATTCAATATGGATGGACTACTCAGGCTAATAATTTCTCATCACGGTTCTGGACTATGGAAACACATTCAAACTCAGTTGTAGACAAAAAATTTGATATTAGTTAAGTAAAGAAGGGCGGTGTACCCATTAGAAATTGAGTTTCAAATCGGTAAATCACTAACCTCTGACTAAACAGGCAGCCTAGTGCATGAAGCATTCCATAAGCCTATTCTGATGCAAGTATCAGTGGCTAATTTCACGGTCGAACCCGTGATCTATAGGTCACACGGAGACAACTTTACCGTTGCTCCAAGATCCCCTTCATAAGTCACTAACTTCTAAACTATTATAGAAAAAGAAAAAGAAAAATGATTAAAGGAAAAAAAAAGATACTTACCTTGATGATAACAAGTTGTGCATTGTCATCTTTCTCAATTTTCTCGAGTTTTTGTCCTAGTACCAATGCCTTGTCCAAGGAAATTAAAATGTGTTTTTGTGAATGGGAAAGACGCCATTTAAAACAATTCTTGAATTAAATAATCAGATTTAATTTCCTTGCTATTTTGTAAAACTTACCACTTTTATAGAGATGACATTTAATTGGTTAGGACTATTTAAAGTGAGCACTCTAACACGACCAACTTCCTCAGCAATAACAACCTGGTGAAAAGTTACTTGTCTTTAGTCATGCTATATAAGTTGAATATTTACTATAGTGCACACGAACATCTTAGATATATTTCACCTATGGTCACCTATTTTGTTCACTAATAAACTTACAAAATAATTTTTTATCATATTAAAGTAACAAAATTTTTGCATGACGATGATATGAGTTGAGTTTGAAAAAAAAAAAGAAGTGAGAATTTATATTGCAGAGCACAACTTTATTTGGGGCTAAAGCGTAATTATTGTTGTATTGTAAAGTATCATACTTTAATCTATATTACAAAGATATTTTTTTTGTCTGTTGAAATATATTACGTTATTATTTAAAAATTTAAGTTGTTAAAGAAAGTACGAAATTGCTTACTTAATTATATTTTCAACATATCGGGGTTACAGTTATCCCTTGTATTGATTATAAAAAGGCTTTTCAAAGGGGTTTATATATGGCGTCTTAGACCATTCCACCCATCACCTTAAGAATTTGGTTGGATGCTCAAATTTTTTCACATAGTATCAGAATCAAACTTTTGTGCCGCTTGCAACTTTGCATAATCGATTTCTCTTTATTTATCGTTCTCGGCTTCTCTCTCTTAATTCAAGCCGTCGAGTCATAACAATCAGGGGCAGATGCAGCAAGCGAGTGCCGGGTTAAACTAAATCCAGTAGTTTCAACACGGAGCATAAATTTATATGTAAAACAAAAAGTTCACATGTAAACCCTAGAATTAGCTAGGTTACACATGCGAGAGGGCATTAATTAATTAGAGAAATGCATTTGTCCCTCATTAGTTGTAAAAAAATTTCCAAAAGAGTTTATCATATCTTAGATCACTTCAACTAATATCTTAATATTTTGAACTGAATTCTCAAAATTTCACACACATAAAAAATTACCTCTTGATTTGGTTTTAGCATTGCTTGAGCCATTGGATACTTAACAGGCAGGGAGTTTTATTTGCTGACCCCAAAATAAATATGAGAACATCAAAATTGGATGGTAAAACAACGAAGAAAAGGCACAAAAAAAAGATGTATAGTATGGGTTTTTTATGCACACAGAAGAGGACCTTATATAATATATGGGTTAGCAGCTTACAAGTAGTAAATACACGATCTTTATTTTCATCAACCTAATTTAAGAAAGTCAGTTATCTACCTACATAACCTATTAACTAATAGGAAAAAAATTAATTTTATTATATTTTTTTTACAAGTTTCACAAATGAAGAGTTATGCTGTTAAGGCTTTCTCAAGTAATAGTATTTCATTTGATATTTTCTCTACAAGAGAAAAATAGCATTCTTAGGTATAATAAAACTTTGCATATCTAATATTGTTTATACCTCAACTATTATTAATGTATACAGTTTTCCGGAAAGTTAGAAATATTACTTTGATATTATCAAATTGGCAACTCAGCGCAATATAATGCCTAATCAAATCTTTTTGCTAGGCCTGCCCAATTTAACACCAAATATTATAGGGACCAACTAGAGTTTTGAGGCTGGACCACCTATCTCTGCCAAACTACAAGCCTTTAATTTTTATTTTAGAAGAATTAGCCAAAATAACCTTCCATCCAACCACTTAAGTGAATACATGACTACATTTCTAAAACCAGATAAATATATTAAGTAAGTCTGAAGGTCAGCGTCACGATCCAAAATCCACTAGTCGTGATGGCACCTAACCCAACCCGCTAGGTAAGCCAACTAATAACTATCCAATTCCACTAATATTAATAGGACAATTAAACAAAAAAAATTATCTAAATCTTATACATTCCCCAAGTACTGATAGTATAAATTATGAGCGGTTCTAAGAATAGAATTTACAAAGTTAATATGAAATAAATACATTTTCTGATTGAAAAGTACATGAACAGATTTTTTATATCTAAGGTGTGACACCCCAATAATTTTCGTGATTTGTTTTAGAACTATGATGGTCCATTATTAGGATTTGCTTCAGTGATCAACAGAAAAAGGAAAAAAAAAGAAAAGAAAAAAAAAAGAGAATTAAAATAATCCCATGTGAAACAATTCAAATTGATGAGTTCCCTGCAAACATAAGAAATCAAAGAGGAATGGGAGGGTAGAGTGCTTGGCTCTAGCAGAAGCAGTGAACAGAGAAACCAACAAAGGGGGAAAGAAAAGCTGACGCAATGTTTTAAATCAGATTACGGATTACAAACGGAGAGATCTGAAGTACTTACTGAAAATTTCGGGTAATTACTTAAAACTCCAAATCTGAGTTTTCCAGTAGAATTCTTTTAATTTTGCTTAGTGTGTTATAGGATTTCATTGTGTATAATAAGTTACTACTGATTTGGATGCTAGAATAAATATGGAAAAAAAAAAGAACATAAGAAGTAACAAACTAATCGTTTTGGATCTGAATTTTATTCCAAATTATTTGGGTGGGACGGCAAAGATGCCAAATTCATATGTTGTATTCATGTAAACGTAATATTGAATTATCATTGAATTTTCCGACTAGTTTACAAGGTTTTGAGAATTTTGGCCTAGAGATTTAAGAATAAAAGTTGAGGATTTGGAGGTCGAGTTGATGTCGGATTTTGATAAATTATGGTTAGACTCGTGAAATGGGCTTTCGAGTTTTGTAACTTTTGTCGGATTTTGAGACGTGGGCTCGGGAGCCGGATTGAGCCAATATTGGATTTTTGGTTCTAATCTGATAGTTTTCATGTGGAATTGATCCCTTTAGCCTCTACTAATTGTATTGTACGGTTTGTGGGTAGATTTGGGATATTCGGAGGCTGACTCGCGAGGCAAGGACATTTTAGAGTAGAGTTTCGCTCGGATTGAGGTAAGTAACGATTGTAAATTTGGACCTGAGGATATGAAACCCCGGTATTTCGTACTGTTTTGATAAATAAGATGATGCACATGCTAGGTGACGAGCGCGTGGGCGTGCACCGGTAGAGATTGTGATTTGGTCCATCCCGTAGCGACTATTAAGCCGCGTATTTTAATTTAAAATCTTATGATATTCCGTGTTTTAGTGATTGATACTATACGTTGGGTTGTACGCCGTGTTTGGGGCCTTGTGCCGACCTGTTTAGACTCTTAGGGGTATTTTTACTACTTTCCTCACTCTGTTTGATTTGAAAGTATATCATCAGTCATATTTTACCTGTTACTTGTTTAAAACCTGTTTCATCACTCTATTTCTTATATATAAAAACTGTTTGGGCTGAGTTCCCTAGTTTTTATTGATATGCCCGAGTGGCCGTGAGGTTAATGACTGAGAGAGGTTTAGGACCTAATGGTGAGGATTATATATATATATGGATCGGGCCGCGCTCCGTAACAATATGACGCTTGGGCTGTAGGAGCCCCTCTGAAGTCTGTACACCTCCAGTGAGCGTAGTCGACTATATATTATGAATCGGGCTGCACGCCGCAACGATTATGATTATTATTATTATGAGATATTTATTGAGTTGGAGTGCGGAGTGTGAGTACTGTGTGACGAGAGCTGAGTCATGAGTGACTGAGAAGCTTGCCCGATGGGCTATATTTACGAGTGATACTTGGCTCAAGGGGCTTGTTTTTGATATTTTGTTGCTTTTACTCTTCTTTTATATACTGAGCCTCTATTGAAAAATGTTAAATAAATGTTTTAAAGGATTTTGAATTGAAATTGGAGTTTACGAGATAACTGGCTATTGAACTGCAGATTTGTTTTGTTATTTCTGTTAAGATTTCTTATATGATTTTAAATGCTCGTCACTGCACTCAGACTTTATTTACTTTAGTTACTTACTGAGTTGGCGTACTCATGTTACTCCCTGCACCTTGTGTGCAGATTCAGGTGCCCGAGCAGCAGAGTGAGAGCTTCCAGCACTCTCAGAGTTTATCCGGAGATCGCAAGGTAGCTGCACGGCGTTCGCAGCCTTGCCTTCCTCCTTCCTATCTTAGTATTTTGTTATTTCAGACTAGTTGTATTATTCAGACAGTGTTTTGGTTATACTTAGAGGCTCATGACTAGTGATACCAGATTCGGGTTGTGTTTGAGTATTTTTGTATTGGTTTCCGCATATTTCTGTTAGTTTCTATATTACATATGAAGAATTTGAGACCTAATCGGTTTTAGAAAAAGATTTTATAAAAAGAATTCGATGTGGTAAGAGTTGGGTTGGCTTGCCTAATTCTGTGATAGGCGCCATCACGACCGGAGTATTTGGGGTCGTGACATAAGGCTACCATGAATAAGAGGCAGCTACAACAGGAACGCAGGTACATCTTCAAATCCGGCAACCATCGAGTACAACAACAACAATAGCCAACATCTGCACGCAATGTGCAGAAGTGTAGTATCAGTACAACCGAACACATAAAGCTTGTACATGCGATCAAAGCTCCGTAGGTGCGATTACACCACCAGACTCCCTGCTTTAGCAATGCACCAAGTCTCATTTTCGATCCGTTAGCCATCCGAAATCAACCCGAGGCCCCCGGGACCTCAACTAAACATACCAACAAGTATTAAAATATCATACGAACTTAGACACGCCCTCAAATCACACCAAACAACATCAAAAACATGAATTGCATCCCCAATACAAGCCTATTGAAACTTAGAAAATCCAACTTCTACAAACAACGCCGAAACCTAACAAATCAAGTCCGATTGACCCCAAATTTTCACACAAGTCACAAAGGATACCACAGACCTAGTCCAACTCCCGAAACTCCAATTCGATCCGCGTATCAACAAAGTCCACTCTCGGTCAAACTTTTAGCTTTTCAATTTTTGCCATTTCAAGCCTAAGTCCACTACGGACCCCAAAATCTCAATCCGGACACGCTCTTAAGTACAAAATCACCCAATGGAGCTAACAGAACCTACAAACCTCACTATATCATTCTTCATCCTCCTCCACCAACAATACTGCCTCAAGTCCTGGTACATTTTTGCGGTGCACGAATGAATGGAATATCGCGTACTGTAGGTCTCCTAAAGAATCAACTGACGTAGCCCATCTACATCAAGCACACATATCCGGCCATACATCCTCAACACCCCATCATCCCTAATAGTAACATTTCTGGCATCACCGTGCTGAACCATATCCCTAAAGAAAAGCAAATGAGGATCATCATACTAGCACTCTCTGATGCGATCAAATAAAGAAGACCGAGAAACTACACAAGCAAGCACCCAACTGGAATCCAAAATATCTAATCTCACGAATTGGTTGGCCAAGGACTGAACATCAACTGCAAGCGGTCTCTCACCAACATGAATGAATGCAAGGCTACCCATACATACTACCTTCCTACTCAAGGCATCGACCACCACATTGGCCTTTCCGGAATGATACAAAATTGTAATATCATAGTTCTTTAGCATCTCCAACCATCCCCGCTACCTCAAATTTAGATCCTTCTATTTGAATAAGTGCTGGAAACTCCGATGATCTGTAAATATCTCGCAAGACACACCATAGGGATAATGTCTCCAAATCTTCAATACATGAACGATGACAGCCAACTCCAAATCATGGACAAGGTAGTTCTTCTCACGGGGCTTCAACTGGCGTGAAACATAAGCAATCATTCTATCCTCATGCATTAAGACACACTCAATACCAATCCAGGAAGCATCACAATACACTGTATACGAGCCTAAAACTAAAGGCAAAACTAGAACTGGAGCCGTGGTCAAGGCAGTCTTGAGCTTCTGAAAGCTCTCCTCACACTCATCCAACCACCTGAAAGGAGCACCCTTTTGGGTCAATTTGGTCAAGGGCAATGCAATAGACGAGAAACCCTCCATGAAGCGATGATAATAACCGACCAAACCAAGAAACCTCTGAATCTCCGTAGATGAGTGTGAGCATGTGATTTTTTCCCCATATGAAATACTCCTATAAAATCCAAGAAAATAGATTTTCTCCAATTATTTGACATTTTATAGGATTTTTATTAATTGCTTGCATTTTTGTGCATGTTTAATTTTTATTAAAATCTTGAAAAATGTCAAAAATATCATGCATTGCATTTAGGTTTTCTTTTTACATTTTAGAATTAATTAGTTAATTATTTATTTTATTGAAAATGAAAATCACAAAAATGGCTCATTTTTACTTGTTTTGTTTTTAATTCATAGATTAGTGATTTTCTCTTTTAGTTTAGGATCAAGTAATTGCTTAAAATTAATAATTAGATATTTGGCTTAATTTTAAAATTTAGATTAATTTAGGAATTTAATATAGGATTTTTAATTAAAAAAGAAAAACAAAAGAAAAAAGAAAAAAAGTAATTGGACAAAAGGTTTTGAACTTGAAATTGGGTTGTTTTGACCCCAAACCCGTTCCCAAACCAACCTTACTCGGTCCAAATCCCCCACCCTCCAAATGACACCGTTTTTGCCCCAAATAATCCCAGCCGTTGATCATCACAAATCAAACGGTTGGGAACTGGTTATGCATTTAATATAAAACTGTCGGAACCCACCCCCAAAACCCTAAAAACCCGCTCACTTTCTTCTCTCAAACTCAGAGACTGAAACCCTAGCCATCCTGAATTACTTCATCGTCTCCGCCGTGGTCCGACGACCGAAAATCGCCTTACGGCGGCGGACCACCTCCAAACACCACCAAATTAACACCCTATGACCTCCCTGCCCTCCCCTTTTCAAATCTCTAACCCGTTTCCCTCAAATCATCACCAAACGTTTCGAATCTTAAATCTAAGATTGAAACCTAAAAACCCCAAATCACCCGAACGACCTCAAACTCACACTATGCAATCCCTAGCCTTCCCTCACCACTGTCTTCCCATTGATTTCCCAAATATCCCAACCAAACTTCTCGAATTTTAAATTTCAGGTTCATTGAACCTTAATATTTTTCCCCTTTCTGATTTTCCGGTCAATTGTTGGTCAAGTGAACCCAAAACATCCATTAGTCGACTGTTCTTATTAAGAACAGTCGATCAATGATAGTTCAAGTTCATTCTGCCTTGATAAAGTTTGGTCGAGTTCATAGTGGGTCCAGTATTGAAAAAAAGCTTAGGTAAATTTTCCTTCTTTTCCTTCTTTTTGTTTGGTTTTATTTCTTGTTCTTCTTATGCATGTTAATTGTTTGATTTTGACAGCATGTTTTAATTTTACAATCTTAGGCTTTCTTTCTTGTTGTTCATAGCTTTTTGGTTTGCCTATCTGTTTTGTTCATTAGGTTAATTGAAACCTCAACATTTTACTATTTGAGATTTATCTTCAATGGCATGAAATTAGTCTAGTTAGGGTTCATATGTATTTTTGTTTACCATCCACGTTTATTTAAATTCATGCTCTTGTTAGATTTATTTAGGTAAATGCTTCTATTTGCTGATTAATTTAGTTTTTATGTTTGATTTCCAGCATGATTCCGTTAGGTATTTTACTTTGAAATTTTGATCTTTTCTGATTTTTGTTTTGTTTGCCTTAGTCTGTTAACCTTTAGAACTTACAGGACTTAATTGAATTAAAAGAGACTTAGGACAATTTTCAGAAAATATTTGGGAAGAGAAGTTTCTAGAAAGTGTACAACTGTCCTAGTTGTTGTAAAAGATGCTGAAAAAATAGGATAAAAGGGACAACTGTACCAGGGCTGTGGAAAAAAGGACAGTTCTATTTTCAGCTATAGGATAAGGAATATTCCTAAAGAATACCTATCCTAGGCAGCTTATATATAGATACCATTCCCTAAAGATAGGATAAGATTTTAGAAACCCTAGAAAATACTCTCAAGTTCAGCTACTGTTTTGAAAAAAAAAGAGTTGATTTCCTGGGCTTTTGATTTCGACAAAAACATTCAAAACCTTTTATTTCTGGTCTTTGTAAGTTGAGAAATATGGTTCGAAGTTGAGGTCTTCTTGGTTTTTCTTGGGTATACTGGTTTTAGCTGTTGTAGCTGGTTGTGGAAGTCTGGTCTTTGTCAAAGTTGGTCTCGTCCTATCATAGCGGTCGAGATAAGGAGTTTCTTGGGGTTAGCAGGTTATTATTGTCGGTTCGTAGAGAGCTTCTCATTTATTTCTGCACCTTTGACTAGATTGACCTAGAAGGGTGCTCCATTCCGATGGTCTGATGATTGGGAGGTGAGCTTTTAGAAGCTGAAGATAACTTTGACTACAACACCAGTGTTAGTGTTGCCTTCCAGTTCAGGGATGTATACTGTGTAGTGTGTCACTTCACGCGTTGGCTTGGGTTTTGTATTGATGCAGGAGGGGCGAGTTATTGTATATGGTTCATGTCAGCTGAAGCCTCATGAGAAGAATTACCCCTACAAAAATTTGGAGTTGGTCGAGATAGTTCATGTTCTCAAGATCTGGAGGCATTATCTTTATGGGGTGTCCTGTAAGTTTTACATCGATCATTGCAGCTTGAAGCATTTGTTCAAACAGAAGGATCTTAATTTGAGGCAGTGCAGCTGGCTTGAGCTACTAAAGGACTATGATATTACCTTCTTTTATCATTCGAGCAAGGCAAACGTGGTTGCGGATGCCTTGAGCAGAAAGGCTGAGAGGATGGGCAGTTTGGCATTCATTTCAGCAGAGGAGAGGCCATTGGCTTTGGACATTCAGTCCTTAGCTAATAGACTAGTGAGGTTGGATATTTCAGAGCCTAGTTGGATTCTTGCATGTGTCGTAGCTCAGTCTTTATTACTCGAGCGTATCAAGGCTCATCAGTACGATGATTCACACTTGTTGGTTCTCAGAGAGACGGTACTGTAGGGTGGTGCCAATGAGGTTACTATTGGTGAGGATGGTTTTTTGTGGCTCGAGGGTTGCTGATGTGTTCCTAATGTTGATGATTTTAGGGAGAATATTTTAGGGGAGGCAGACAGTTCTCGATTCTATTCATCCAGGGGCCACGAAGATATATCCCGACCTAAGGCAACATTATTGGTAGCCGAGGATGAATAAGGACATAGTGGAGTATGTGGAGAGATGTCTAAATTTCATGCAGGTCAAGTATTCAATAGATGGTTATACCTGAGTAGAAATGGGAGCACATCACTATGGACTTCGTTATTGGGTTGCCACAAACATTAAAGAAGTTTGATGTCGTTTGGGTCATTGTTGACAAGAGGTTGGCCCATATTTACATTTAGTAGATTGTCCAGTTGCATAGTGTGTATGTTTCCATCATATCAGATAGAGGCCCTTGGTTCACTTTGCACTTTTGGAGAGCAGTTTAGAGCGAGTTGGGTACCTGGGTAGAGCTCAATACTGTCACACATCCTCTTTACCGCGCCCGCGGGGCGCGTGGGGAGTTTTCTCCAATTGAAGGACAGTCGAAACGGGATTTATTTAATTATTTCAGAGTCGCCACCTGGGAATTTTAAGGCGTCCCAAGTCACCGGTTTTAATTCCTGAATCGAGGAGAATATGACTCTGTTTGTTATTCTGCGAACCAGAAATCCTGAGTAAGGAATTCTGTTAATCCGGAAGAAGGTGTTAGGCATTTCCGAATTCCGTGGTTCTAGCATGGTCGCTTAACTGTTTTTATTATTGGCTTAATTATCTTGATTTTTATTAAATACGTTTTTATTGCATGATTTTACTACCGCTTTTACTTATTGTTTACAAATATATAAACGAATTACGCGTACGTATATTCGTATTATATATCTTTTATAATTACCGGGAATCGTGCCACGCGTACGTGTACACAATAAAATTTGACCATATTATCTTTATTACAAATTCATATGTGCGTGATTTAAAATAAAATTTATGAACGTCATCACCCTTATATATAGACAATGAACTGCACGTCTCGGGTTATATGAAACTATTTTGACATACTCGAAGAAATCCCTTATATTAAATATTCGCTCGAAATTGCGCGTACGCATAATTCGAATTGCTTTTATCGGTATAATCAGGTTACGCGAACGTATCCCTAATTACACCAAATATTCTTAATGGTATTATGAATTTTCACAAATTGTTTGTTATATCTACACATTTTATATGAGAATACTGAGAAATTCATATTTAAGGGATGTCTTTGAATTCTTTTAAAAGAAATTCACAATTTATTAAATGTTGCCCGTCGATTATAATTTCCGGATATAAATTATATTCAACCCAACTATTCAAATTCAAAGAAAGAATAAAAATATGATTTTAGCAAATACAACATATATATGCCAAAGAATGAATTGTATATGAAACTAACAAAAATGATTTATGAAGGGAAGAAGTATTTTTGAACAATTTTTTTATTATTTATTTAGTGCAAATTCTATTTCTAATTGTCATTGATATAAAGTATTGCAATTTGTATATCTCATCTTATTCTCATATACTTGCTTTTAATCTAATAGGCCTAATTATTTTGTTAATTCTGCTTATGGTTAAACGTAAGATGTATATAATCGTCGAACCGATTGGATTCTTAATTTATGTGAACCATTGTTACTAACTTTCACATTATAACATTCCTAGGCCATTTGTTATTTTAAAAAAAAGAACAAATCTACCTAATTGACTTAATAAAGTGATATTGCATACAACATTATTCGCCATATTTTGACGTTTGCGAACATAGTGAAGGATACTAATGCAACTTCCGACTATTGATGTTAACCATAATCACTATTACACCATATATGAATAAAATGCAACCAATCATTATCTAGCCTTAAACAACAATTAACTAACAAAATAAACTAATAGCATATTTTCCTTGATATTTCCATATTATGCTACACCTAGCTAACAATACCATAAAGTTTAAATAATGGCCAACTTTACGCCAAGTTTCCTACCTTGACAGTTCGAATATAACTAAACTAATGAGATTTCAGAACGGCTAACATTATTACAAAGCTTTATATGAATTTCAAAATAAGACAATTAACCCATAGCTACCAAATTGAATTCACTACTAGTTAACTAACATGAAACAAAAAATGAAATTTAAACTAATGAACTTGGACAAATGGAAAACAGAATTGCAATTCAAGCTTCATTGATTTGTCATGCTGAATCTTTTTCCAACATAGAACTCAAGAGATAAGTACCTGGAAATGAAGGTAGAAGAAGTAAATTTTCAGCAGTTGCAGCAGTAACAAAACCAGCAAAATATACCAATAACACAGCAAGTCTGAACAAGACCCGTTAACCCAGATGAACAGTGACAGAAACTTGAGGGAAAGATTTCAAATTCAGACTGAATAATATCCACAAAACAAACAACGGACAGTTTCTAGAAGGATAACATTTTTTTTTTTAGATTTTTCAGTTTCTTCCTGTTTCGGATTCCTATTTATGATTTTTTCTGTTTCTGTTTTCTTTTCAAATTTCTGTTTCTGATTCTATTTCTATCTCTTTATTTCTTTCTGTTTTTCTCAAATGTATCTCTCTGAAAACTGATCTTTAAATCTGATTTTTCTCTCAATCTCACACTCTCTTTTTCTTCCTGAAAGGCTCCTGTTAAAATCTGATTTCTTTTTCTTTTCAAATTAGATTTTTCTCTTCCTATTTTTCTTCTTCCTATTTTTCTTCTGAAAGGCTCTCCTCTTCAAATCTGATTTTTTCTCTCCTCTCCAAAATCTGATGGCTTCCTGTACTTATACAGGACTGGTCCTATTTTTTAAGTGCTTCTTGGACCCTTTCCTCTTTTTAAAAATCAGAAAAGTTCCATTAAAACTGCTTTTGAATACTTTAAATCCTATTGAGTGCTCTTATCCTGATTTTTAGCAGCCCCATTATCCCTTGTTCCCCATTAGTATCTTAAATTATAGCCAACCAACATTCCATTAAAAGCACACTATCATATTACCCTACTGTTTCATTCTAAAATAAACTTGAAATCCTTCTGTAATTACAGCTTTTAAACTAAAATCAGAATCTGTTGCAAAACAGATTTTAAAGTCTGTTTTAACAGTTATAACCAGTCCTAGGATTAACCTCCTAATACAATTGTATTTAACCAACCTTTGTAAGCTTGAATTCAAAACTAACATCATAACACTATTATACTGAATTCAACCTAATAATTCAACTGCATTGCACCATCGGACTAAAATCAAACAAACACAGGAGCATTGTCAATATACTGACAATGCCCTGTTCAGAAAACAATATATACACACCATTGACAAACTTTCTGAATTATTAAACGAGAATCAATTAATTGGGAAGAACTAATTGACTGAGTTCAATGACAATAATCAATTCCAAACAGATAAACAGGGTATTACAAACAGCATTAATGGCAATAAGAATTTACAAAGCAACTAATCGACGAACTTAATCGAGTCGATTACACATATTATGAACACTCATAAACAACAGAAACAATAGTATAATTCTGATCAAATAGACGAGTATGAGACAGTATAACAGAATTGACTAGAAAATCATGAAATGTTAAACAGACTAATGAAACAAACATAGAATACATGTAGAATACACATAAGAAACAGAAAAAATACCTTTGAATCCTTCAATTTTATTCCGACTCGGACTCAACTTGGATTCGGACTTTGTTTGAAATCAAACCGACCTTAGTCGAAGTATTTTCCACTGAAAATACTTCGACTAAGGTCGATTAAACCTCAATCTTTATTTAATTTGGACATAATCCAAAAGTCTGGTATTTCTAGGGTTCTTGAAGGTTCGATTTGGGACTTAACCATTTCTGGTCAGATTCGAGAGGGTCCAAATAAGACACAAGGGTGAGGGTAGCCTAGGGGTCATTTGGTGTCAGTTTGGAATAGATCTTAGTTTGTTCTTGTTTGGTCCGAATCTTCAAAAGAAGATTCGAGAAGCTCGAAAATGATTCGAGCCAAACAAACATCAGATCCATAACGAGGCATGTTAGGGGGTACTATGGTGTTAACTAAGGGTTGTTTGGTTTAGATCTAAGCTCGGCTCGAATCTTCAAATGAAGATTCGAGAACCTTCAGGAAGATTCGAGCCAAGTGACTAGCATACCTGGATAGAGAATGTTCAGAGGGTTCTAGGGTGTTATTTTGGTGACCGGCGGCGTTGTTGCCGTCGGGTTTCAGGCGGTGGGATTCTAGGGAGGCTAGGGTTAGGGGTTTGGTTTGGGAACGATGATGAACAGTGAGAGGATGGGGGGTGTTAAGTTAGGGGCCGGGGTAGGGGTTTGATCCTTATATAGGGGTGGGGTGGATTGATCTCATCCGTTGGATCAATTAAGATGCACGGATGAGATCAATCCACTTATCCAAACGACATCGTTTGATTTAAGTTGGGGAAAGGGGTCAACCCGGGGTTGAAACGGATCGGGTTTGGGTGAGTTTTTAAGACCGTGGGGTCAAGATGGATGAACGGTTCAGATCTAGTTGCCCTAAACGTCGTCGTTTCATTTATGCAGGAGTTGAACTGGACCATTTGATTGCAATGAATCAACGGCCCAGATTAAAAATCCAGAAGCGACGTCGTTTGAGTCCTGTATGGGACTGGTTGACATGGACCGGGTCCTTTGAGTATTTGGGCCTGATTTTTGTTTAAAAAATCTTTGGCCCAGGTCCGTTTTTATCATTTCCCATTCTTTTAATTTCTAATTAAATTTCTAATTATTAAATTCATAATTAAAATTATAAAAATAAAATTACCCTTACAAAGATAAATTACCTATTAATACATAGACAATACATTAATCACACATTGAAATATTAAAACTAGAACAGACACATATTTTTGTGATTTTATTTTTTGAATCAATTATTAAATGCATAATCAAATCCTAGATATGCATGCAACATATATTTTTATTTTTATTTTTATTTTGTTATGACAAAGTAAACATTTACGGATATAAGACAAATATTTAACAAACATCACGCAAATTCAAAAATTGCACAGTAAAAGAAATTTAATTTATTTTTTGATTTATTTTGGAGTAGTTTTTTCGTAAGGCAAAAATCACGTGCTCACAGCTGCCCCTCTTTGTGCGGAAACTCGAAGAGTTTTCGTGCAAAGATAAAGTGAGCGGATAAGAGCGATTTTTGCCCATTCAAATACTCCATGGGAAGCATTTTTTGAAAGATTTGACCGAACCTCTGCTTCAAAGGTTTCCTACATATCCTTGGCTATAAAGGAATCAGGTCAATGTAGTTCGGGAAGTTTTGGGTAGCTGGGACTACAGTGGGACTGTGATGTTACTGCTACTTCATGCTGTTTTTACTGCTTGCTGACCTCCTTATTACACCTTACTTCAAAGGTAATACAAAAGCTAAACTAGACTATGGTACATGAATTATAAAATCTTATCTAGATCATGCCCTTGCGTTTCTTGTTATCTTGATATCTCGGTGACTCTTGTGCATTTGGCTTATTCCGTATTCCTTTTCGTTGTGTCCCTTATTTCTTTATCTGTTTGGGACTCTTGTTGTTTCCTGCTGGGGACTTTGTAGGACTCCTCTGCTTTATTGACTCTTAATGTGCTCCTTTCTCATATGAGCGGTTTTTTGATTTCAACATTTCAATTGTACTCCCTTGTTCTCCAGGTGGGTGCCTGACTGCGGATTCATCCTCATTCTCCAGGTGGACGCCTGACTTCTTCAATTCCTCATCCTCATTCTCCAGGTGGACGCCTGACTTCTTCAATTCTTATCCTCATTCTCCAGGTGGACGCCTGACTTCTTTAATTCTTATCCTCATTCTCCAGGTGGACGCCTGACTTCTTTAATTCTCATCCTCATTCTCTAGGTGGACGCCTGACTTCTTCTTTTCTCATCCTCATTCTCCAGGTGGACGCCTGACTTTTTTAATTCTTATCCTCATTCTTCAGGTGGACGCCTGACTTCTTTAATTCTTCATCCTCGTTCTCCAGGTGGACGCCTGACTTCTTTAATTCTTTATCCTCATTCTCCAAGTGGACACCTGACTTCTTCAATTCTTTGTCCTCATTCTCCAGGTGGACGCCTGACTTCTTTAATTCTCATCCTCATTCTCCAGGTGGACACCTGACTTCTTCTTTTCTCTTCCTCATTCTCCAGGTGGATGCCTGACTTCTTCAATTCTTCATCCTCATTCTCCAGGTGGACGCCTGACTTCTTTAATTCTCATCCTCATTCTCTAGGTGGACGCCTGACTTCTTTAATTCTTCATCCTCATTCTCCAGGTGGACGCCTGACTTCTTCAATTCTTTGTCCTCATTCTCCAGGTGGACGCCTGACTTCTTTAATTCTCATCCTCATTCTCCAGGTGGACGCCTGACTTCTTTTAATTCTTTGTCCTCGTTCTCCAGGTGGACGCCTGACTTCTTCAATTCTTTGTCCTCATTCTCCAGGTGGACGCCTGACTTCTTTTTAACTTCTTCATCCTCATTCTCCAGGTGGACGCCTGACTTCTTCTTTTCTCATCCTCATTCTCCAGGTGGACGCCTGACTTCTTTAATTCTCATCCTCATTCTCCAGGTGGACGCCTGATTTCTTTAATTCTCATCCTCATTCTCCAGGTGGACGCCTGATTTCTTTAATTCTCATCCTCATTCTCCAGGTGGACGCCTGATTTCTTCTTCAATTCTCATCCTCATTTTCCAGGTGGACGCCTGACTTCTTCAATTCTCATCCTCATTCTCCAGGTGGACGCCTGACTTCTTCTTTTCTTATCCTCATTTTCCAGGTGGATGCCTGACTTCTTTAATTCTTACCCTCATTCTCCAGGTGGATGCCTGACTTCTTCTTTTCTTATCCTCATTCTCCAGGTGGACGGCTGACTTCTTTAATTCTTACCCTCATTCTCTAGGTGGACGCCTGATTTCTTCAATTCTTCATCCTCATTCTCCAGGTGGACGCCTGACTTCTTCAATTCTCATCCTCATTCTCCAGGTGGACGCCTGATTTCTTTCTTTAATTCTTCATCCTCGTTCTCCAGGTGGACGCCTGACTTCTTCTTTTCTCATCCTCATTCTCCAGGTGGACGCCTGATTTCTTTAATTCTCATCCTCATTCTCCAGGTGGACGCCTGACTTCTTCAATTCTCATCCTCATTCTCCAGGTGGACGCCTGATTTCTTCAATTCTCATCCTCATTCTCCAGGTGGATGCCTGATTTCTTCAATTCTCATCCTCATTCTCCAGGTGGACGCCTGACTTCTTCTTTTCTTTATCCTCATTCTCCAGGTGGACGCCTCATTTCTTTTTAACTTCTTCATCCTTATTCTCCAGGTGGACGCCTTATTTCTTTAATTCTTTGTCCTCATTCTCCAGGTGGACGCCTGACTTCTTTCTCTTTTCATCGGGTTTCTCCTGACACAAACGTTGTTTTTGCCCCTGCTTTAAAATCAAAAGAAAACTTTGTTAGTTTCAAACCAGGAGGGTTAACTGGGCATTCTCGCCGACGGTGGGGCTTCTCTGTCTTGTTTCGTTGCCTTGAAATGGTTGAAAGACTGTTTGTCCTTGTAATTAATCCTTAACTATAGGATTCCTCTCTGTATGTTTTCCTTCAAACCCTTTTAACCGTAATCATATGTTCTCCTGACATTGCTGATCCGTTTTTGATTCCATTTTTCTTACACCCACATCTTATTATTTTATCTGCCTCCTTTCATGGCCGTATTTTGCATCATGTAACTTTGAATCTTGGTAGTATACCTTGACATTCCTTCTTTTTTGTTTGGAATAAAATTTATCTCAAAGCTTTAGAAAAGTAAGATTATTAGTGACGAGACACGCTGATTTCGACAATTATAGAATGAAAAGAAAAATCCAAATTTGGATGACTGTTGGAAAAGGAATAAACTTATCTGATTGGAGTCACTGGCGCCAATGATCAGGGTATGCATTTTGGATTAATCAACCCAGTCTTTTAATCAATCTCCTTTCAATTGTCTCATTTTTGTTTTCCCCAGAATTTTCGTAATCCAACTTCATTTTCATTTTACAGGCCCGTTGGACTGGCCACATCTCAAAGAGTTTTCACCGATAAACCTTCCTCATTTGTTCATTTCTTACTTCCTTTTCGCCCTATGGTGCCTACGAAGGTTTTCACCAATAAGACTCTCTCATTTTACTTTTCTCTCAACTTCCGTCGCCTTATGGTGCCCGTCTGGGTTTTCACCTATAAGACTATCTCATTTTTACTTTCTTTTCTTGTTTGTACCAGAGTGTTATGAACCATCTTCATTTGCTTGTCTCAGTATTTTTCTAAGATTGATCGAAAGGTCTTTTTGGTATGGGGTTAGAAATGGAAAAGGTATTAAAAGCTAAATAGCTTTGGTATGGGTTTAAAATTACAACTCTTGGAATCTTTTTCTTATTTCCAATACAATTCTTTGCCCCAGTTTCTTGATTGGGATCGCTTGATGTTTCTTTTTGTGCACATTATGTATATTGTGCACCCTATGACCGAGCCGTGAGGCACCTACGTATCCTTCTTTGAGGAATCAGGTCAAACGTAGTTCACTACATAATAGTGAAGATTTTGATCTTTCTTCTTTGAGGAATCAGGTCAAACGTAGTTCACCAAATGATAGTGATTTTTTTTTATTGCTTCCAAGAGGGGGTAGGAAAGAAACAAGTATGGCTCAAAGGGGGGAAACAAAGGGTATAGTGTTTGGATAGCAGAATAAATTGCCTTTGTCATTCCAATCTTCGAAATAATGCTAAATACAAACATTCAAAAATTTTATGCATAATATCTCTTTACCGCATCAGAATTGATCGCCATATCTATGCATTTGCCTTCAATATCTTTTAAACATAGTGCACCATTTGATAATACTCTGGTCACAATGAATGGTCCTTGCCAATTCGGGGCAAATTTGCCTTTTGCCTCGACCTGATGTGGAAGAATACGTTTCAGCACATGCTGACCTACTTCAAACTTCCGGGGACGCACCTTTTTGTTGTATGCTCTTTCTATTCTTATTTGATATAATTGACCATGACATACTGCGGCCAATCGTTTTTCATCAATCAAGTTTAACTGTTCCAGACGAGTTTTGACCCATTCATCATCATCAATCTTTGCTTCGGCGATAATCCGAAGGGAAGGAATCTCAACTTCTACAGGAATTACTGCTTCAGTGCCGTATATCAACAAATAAGGAGTTGCTCCTACTGAAGTGCGAATAGTAGTGCGGTATCCCAATAATGCAAATGGTAATTTTTCATGCCACTGTTTTGAACCTTCTACCATTTTCCGAAGTATCTTCTTTATGTTTTTGTTGGCTGCTTCTACTGCTCCATTCGCCTTGGGCCGATATGGGGTAGAGTTACGATGTGTAATCTTAAACTGTTGACATACTTCCTTCATTAAATTGTTGTTATGATTAGCACCGTTATCTGTGATGATCACCTTCGGGATTCCGAATCGACATATGATATTTGAGTGTACAAAATCGACAACAGCTTTCTTGGTCACTGATTTGAATGTCTTGGCCTCAACCCATTTGGTAAAATAATCAATAGCTACCAGAATGAACCTGTGCCCATTGGATGCTGCCGGCTCAATTGGTACAATCACATCCATGCCCCAGGCAACGAAGGGCCATGGTGCCGACATTGTGTGCAACTCGGATGGTGGAGAATGAATCAAATCTCCGTGTATTTGGCATTGATGACACTTGCGCACAAAACTGATACAATCTCGCTCCATGGTAAGCCAATAGTAACCGGCTCGGAGGATTTTCTTTGCCAACACATATCCACTCATGTGGGGTCCGCAAACTCCTGAATGTACTTCAAACATGACAGTTGCAGCTTGTCTGGCATCTATGCATCTTAATAATCCAAGATCTGGTGTTCTTTTATACAAAACTCCTCCGCTCAAGAAGAATCCATTTGCCAATCGCCTAATGGTCCTCTTTTGATCTCCTGTGGCTTGTGCGGGATATATCCCCATCCTGATATACTCCTTGATGTCGTGGAACCATGGTTCACCATCAAATTCTTCTTCAACCATATTGCAATAAGCGTGCTGATCGTGGACTTGAATATGTATTGGATCTACATAAGCTTTGTCCGGATGGTGCAACATTGATGCCAGGGTAGCCAATGCATCGGCAACATCATTATGGATTCTTGGAATATGTTGGAATTCCACTGATTGAAACCGCTGACAAAGATCATGTAGACATTGTCGGTATGGTATGAGCTTCAAGTCTCGGGTTTCCCATTCTCCTTGAATTTGATGTACCAAAAGATCCGAATCTCCCATGACTAAGATTTCTCGGATACCCATGTCTGCGGCTAGCCTTAACCCCAAAATGCAAGCTTCATATTCAGCCATATTATTGGTGCAATAAAATTGCAATTGAGCCGTAACAGGATAGTGATGTCCTGTTTCAGAAATGATTACAGCTCCTATCCCGACTCCTTTCATGTTAGCGGCTCCATCAAAGAAAAGTTTCCAGCCAGGCTTTTCAATTCGCTCTACCTCGTCGATATGCATTGTTTCTTCATCAGGAAAATAAGTTTTCAACGGCTCATATTCCTCATCGACCGGGTTTTCGGCTAAATGATCGGCCAGTGCTTGAGCCTTCATTGCAGTTCGAGTCACATAGATGATGTCGAATTCTGTGAGCAATATCTGCCACTTTGCAAGTCTTCCCGTTGGCATAGGCTTTTGAAAAATGTATTTCAATGGATCCAACCGAGAAATGAGGTAAGTAGTGTAGGATGACAAATAGTGTTTCAATTTTTGAGCTACCCATGTTAGGGCGCAACATGTCTTTTCCAGATGAGTATACTTAACCTCATAAGCTGTGAACTTCTTGCTAAGGTAGTAGATGGCCTGTTCTTTTCTGCCAGTGAGGTCATGTTGCCCCAATACACAACCAAATGAATTTTCCAAAACCGTCAAGTAAAGAATCAAAGGTCTTTCTGGCTCTGGCGGGACCAACACAGGTGGGTTTGACAAGTACCTTTTTATTTTATCGAACACTTCTTGACACTCATCGGTCCATTTTGACCTCAGCATCCTTTTTTAACAATTTGAAAATTGGCTCACAGGTTGTTGTGAGCTGAGCAATAAACCTGCTGATGTAATTTAACCTTCCCAACAAACTCATTACTTCAGTTTTGTTTCTTGGAGGTGGCAGTTCTTGGATGGCTTTGATCTTTGATGGGTCTAGCTCGATGCCTCGTCGACTGACTATGAATCCCAGCAACTTTCCAGATGGAACTCCAAATGCACACTTGGCAGGGTTAAGCTTGAGGTTGTACCTGCAAAGTCTTAAGAAGAACTTCCTCAAATCCCCAACGTGGTCGGCCTGATGCTTTGATTTTATGATCACATCGTCCACGTATACCTCAATCTCCTTGTGTATCATATCATGAAACACTGTGGTCATTGCTCTCATATAGGTTGCTCCGGCATTCTTTAAACCGAATGGCATTACCCGGTAGCAATAAGTTCCCCATGGTGTGATGAATGCCGTCATTTCTGCATCTTCTTCATCCATTAGAATTTGATGATACCCGGCATAACAATCCACGAAAGACCCTATATCATGCTTGGCACAATTGTCGATCAAAATATGGATATTGGGTAATGGGAAATTATCCTTTGGACTTGCTTTGTTGAGATTGCGATAGTCGACACATACTCTAATTTTGCCGTCTTTCTTTGGTACAGGAACGATATTAGCCAACCAAACAGGATATCGAGTAACTCGAATGACCTTTGCTTCCAATTGTTTGGTGATTTCTTCCTTAATTCTCACACTCATGTCAGGCTTGAATTTTCTCAGCCTCTGCTTGACAGGAGGCACCGTTGGATCGGTGGGCAATTTGTGAACCACTAAATCAGTGCTCAGGCTCGGCATGTCGTCATACGACCATGCAAAAACATCTTTGAATTCTATGAGCGCTTTAATTAATTCCTCTCGGATCTTTGGCTCAAGATGGACACTTATTTTAGTTTCCCGGACATTACTCGTGTCCCCTATATTGATGTCCTCGGTATCACTCAAGTTAGATTTGATTTTTTCCTCAAAGTGAATTAACTCTTTACTAATCTCTTCAAAAACCTCATCTTCATCATATTCTGATTCATAATCACAATATATTTCTTGAATTATTACTTCGGAACCAGATTGATTTTTAAGACTGGGCTGAGGATTCCTCATGCATGCCATATCACTAGAGCCAGCGTAAAAAGAACTGTACAGGAAAGAAGAAAAAGAAAAGAAAACTATTAGGAATGATAATAAAAAAGGAAACTGCTTTTTATTGGATGATGAAAGATAACAAGGTTTTGCACACTTCAAACAAACTGTAAGATAAGCTTTGGGATTACAACCCTGAAGTAACCCAAACAGACTGAAAGAAAATCAAAATAAACTACCAAGACTCCTTTCGAATTGGGAGATGAGTGGCTTTCCAATTACTGAGCTTTGTTTCGGGCCCAACGAATTGAACTTTTGCGTTGCTACAGCCTTCTCCGCTTTCCAACATATTCACATCACTAAACAATTTCTAAAATCTTTCAATTAATTCTTCCTCAGGATTGACCTGGGACTTAGGAATTGTTGTTATCGAGCGATTTTTAGCACCGGTCTTGACAAAAGACTTTGACAGATGTGGGACTGGTTTTGGAAGAACCCATGCTTGGTGTTTCAGCTTCCTATCCCTTATCACGTCATTGGCAGTGGGTATGAATCCCAAACCGAATGTTCCCCAGTTCTCGGAGAGAGATACTGGTTGTATAATTCCTTGCAAAGATAAACCCAGACCTTTGTCGGGTATAAAGCCATTCTTTAACATTTCATAAGCTACCATGACTGATGCAGAGGATATCTTTGGATTTGGAAGGTATTTCCCCTCTGGAATTTTCTCTATCGACACTGTGTCGGTCACTTGGTATACCCATGGTCCCTGGTCATTTTCTATTCCCTCGACCGGTACAATGGTACTGCTGTGAGCATTTAAACTTTCTTCTCCATACACGACTACTTCTTGATGATCCCATTCAAACTTGACAGCCTGATGTAGTGTTGACGGGACTGCTTTAGCAGCATGGATCCATGGTCGACCCAACAACAAGTTGTAAGAAACAGTTATGTCCAACACTTGGAATTCCATTGTGAATTCAACTGGCCCTATTGTTAGTTCCAACACTATGTCGCCAAATGAATCTCTGCTTCTACCGTCAAATCCCCGTACGCAAATACTATTCTTCTGGATCCTCTCCTCTTTAATTTTTAATTTGCTTAAAGTGGAGAGAGGGCAGATATTTGCACTTGACCCATTGTCAACCAATACTCGGGTTACTACGGAGTTTTCACATTTCACGGTGAGGTAAAGAGCTCTGTTGTGCTCAGTACCTTCCACAGGTAATTCGTCATCAGCAAATGTAATTCTGTTTGTCTCAAAGATTCTGTTGGCTATTTTTCCCAAATGATTTACAGAGATCTTTTCAGGAACATGAGCCTCATTCAGGATTTTCATTAAAGCCAGACGGTGCTCCTCTAAATGGATCAGTAATGACAATAATGAAATTTGAGCGGGGGTCTTCTTTAATTGATCCACAACAGAATAACCGTGGAGTTTCATTTTTCTTAAAAAATCTTCCGCCTCTTCTTCCGTCACAGCTCTCTTTGTTGGCGTTGGATTGTTTTTAGTTTTTCTTAATTCTTCGGGAGTAAAACATCTTCCCGAACGAGTCAAGCCTTGCACCTCACACACTTCTTCCTTGATTTCTTTGCCCTTCTACATTACAGTCACCCGTTCATAGTTCCATGGGATGGCTTTGTTGTTGATGACCGGCAGCTGGATTACAGGTGCAATAATAACCCGATCTGTACGGGCTCCTTCCACGAATACAATGGGTTTGTTAGCAACCCCTGGTACTATCACTTTCGGCCTTTCTTGTTTTGCAGCAACTTTGCTCGATGATCCCTCATCGACTATCATAGATGGTTCATCACCATTTTTGTTCTACTTAGACACCGGCTTCTCCTCTATTAACTGCTTATCTGGCTTGGTTTCATGAGACTTGATCATCATGACAGTTTGTGACGGCTTCTTTGTCTCCCCATCAGCTTGTATGATTTCTATCATATTAGCCTCTTGATGGGCTGGCATTGGATTTCTATTGATATTTGCGGCTTCGGGGGTTTGAACCTCGATTTTATTAGTATCAATCAGCTCTTGTATTGCATTTTTCAAATGCCAGCATTTCTCCATATCATGGCTTGGTGCACCGGAGCAATATTCACAGCTAATGGTGTAATCCAGATTCTTTGGAGGAGGATTGGGTAGTTTGGATTGTATTGGTCTCAGCATGTCTAGCTGTCTCAGCCTGTGGAGTAGACTAGTGTAAGACTCTCCCAATGGAGTGTAAGTTTTATTTTTCTGTTCCCTTTCTCCCCTGAATGCTGGCCTAGGCCTGAAACCTGGTCCGGGATAGGCTCGTGGGTAAGTATTTGGTGTGACAGGAGCACGCCAATTGGTGTGAACAGGTGGCTGATTGTATGTTTGAGCATGGTTAATGGAAAAATGAGGCTCTGAAGGGTGATAGTAGTGTTGGGATGAATCATGGTGGTAAGCTGATTGGTGATGTCGTTGTTGATTATAGTAAAGCGGTGAACCTCTGGGTCCCGGCCAAATTCCTGACTCAACTACTGCTACTTCCTCCCTCTTCTTTCTTCCGATTCCTCCTACCCCGCCTTGAATAGCTTGAGTAGTTGCCTTAATTGCTGAATAGCTCATGATTTTATTTGTCTTGAGGCCTTCTTCCACCATACCTCCCATCTTCACTACTTCGTTGAATGATTTCCCAACCGCTGAAACCAAATGGGCATAGTAAGTCGGTTCCAAGGCTTGGAGGAAGTAGTCTACCATTTCGCTCTCCTTCATAGGAGGATCCACTCTTGCTGCCTGTTCTCTCCACCGAAAACCATACTCTCTGAAACTTTCATTGTGTTTCTTCTCAAATTTTGTCAAAGAATCGATCTGGGATGATTTCCAGATTGTATTGGAAATGGTATGCGAATGCCTGTGCCAGGTCATCCCGGTGTACCATCTCCCATGGTCCTGGCGTGTATACCACTCCAAAGCTGATCCGCTTAAACTTTGACTGAAGTAAGCCATCAATAATTCATCCTTTCCCCCAGCTCCTCGCATCTTGCTACAGAAACCCCTTAAGTGGGCTACTGGGTCGTCGTGCCCGCTGTTATAGGTCAAATTTGGGCATCTTGAAGCCAACTGGCAATTGTACATTGGGGAATAAGCATAAATCTTTGTATGCTACACTGACTTGCCCGCCTAATCCTCGCATGTCTCTGAACGATTGTTCTAGACTCTTGACCTTCCTGAACATCTCTTCTTGTTCAACATTTTTAGCTGGCTTGTCAATTTCGGTTGGGAGATCAAAACGAGGAGTAGTTGAATGAATTTCGGAAGCTTTGAGGGTGGGCTCCGGGGGGCAATATTGGTTGTCCTGGGCCTGGAATGTAGGCTCACTAGGAGATTTATGAAATGTAGCAGGGGGAGGTGCTACGAAAACAGGAGTCATAGGTGGAGGAAAGTACGGAACTGGTTTCGGGGGTGGAGACTGTGGTGTCTGAGAGGTGGTGCCTCGGTAGTGCTGGTAAATGGGGAAATTTGGGGATAATTCAGTGGTAATATTATCCTGTGTTTGGGTCATTGATGGAGCAGGGTTATTTGGGTAAGATGGGGGTAGCTGTCCTGTAGACCAGGCTTGGTACATCTCAGCCATTTGCTGCTTGAGCTTAAACATCTCTTCTTTCATTTTCCCGACATCCATCTCCTCTAGCTCCATACCTGTGTCAACATCTGGGATAGACATACTTTCGGGTATTGGTCCTTTTGATCTTGTGTGATAGTGATAATATGCCAGTATACTCTTTAGAGAAACTAACTGCTTTGAATTCTGGAAATGAACAAACTTGTTAGTTCTGAGAGTTTAACACATATATAATCACACGTTGAGATGCAATGCTCCTAGACAAATAATCCCTTTCTATTATGCATTTGCTCGGCTGCCTGTGTCGTCCCAGCTTTCTTGAAATTTATATTGTTATTCACTTTTATATATCTTTTATCGTGGTGGTCGAATCTTAAAGATTGCCTACGTACCATGCCCTTACATGAATCAAACCTTGCGTAGTTCGGACTAAAGGCAATCACTTTTATTCATTATACAAAGATGGAATTACATTTGAAAACTTTAAGAAAATGATTTGAAACACACACTTAAATCAAAATAAAAGATACAATTCTTAACATCTCACAACGTTCCCCACTTTCCACTTGTGTTGTAAATTAATAGATTATTTGCTCAATGTGGGGCTTGACCTGGATGACCTCCCAGCGTACGATACATCCTTTCCAACTCCATTGCTAGATGACGGGCAAAAGTGGGTGCATGCTCTGTAAACCTTTCATAATCCATTCCTTGGCAGTTTACATAACTTTGAGATGTGTAGACCGCCAGGTCGTGGATTTGTGCCCTGAAACCTTGGAGACGTTGGTCTTGGTCCTGCAATTGCTGCTGGCGAGTGGTGGCTATATCTCTGACACGGTTTTCACGATCTAGAGCTGATTCTAATAGAGCTCGGAGTCTGGCCTGCTCTAATCTTGCTTGCGCTCTTTCCCTGTCGAGGTCTGCTTGTTGATGTTCTCTGTTGCATCTTCTTGCCTCTTCTAGTTGTGCACGAAGCTGGTCTTCTGATCGTATCCAATGGTCTTTTTCCTTTTTGAATTGTGCCCTGTCTTTTTCGGATTGCCTATCTTGGCGTTCCTTATTAGATCTGGCTTCTTCGTTTAATTGTTGGATCCTTTCCTTTGCTTTGCTCAACGCCCTTTCGTTTTCCGCAAGAATGGAGTCATAATCTTGCATTCTTTCAAAAAGATTGGCGATAGTTTTTTGATCCTTCCAGCTCCTCTTTGGCGTTTCAGAAACTCTTTTCATTTTTTGGAATCGAGCATGAAGATTTTCATTCTCACAAGCTAGACTCTTCTTCTCACCTTCGGCTTCTTGTGCTTGCAAATCTTTCTCCAAACTGAGGCTTCTCAGATTTTCTTTTAGGGCATGGATAGTTGTTTTGTACCCTTTTTCCTTTTCTCCCCAGATCAACTGCTCTTGGATTTTATCATTGAAGTTTTGAACATGGGGTCTTTTTGTTGGCCTTCTTAGCTCAGGTTCTGGTACATCATCCACGCGAGACCGTTTTTCAAACCATCTTGCATATCCAGGATTTATCTCACCCTTTGTAGTGTCTGGGACTTGAGTATCACTTTTCAAGTATCGACATCCATTCCACATCTGCTGAAGTAGAGCCTCGGGGATAGTGGCTTCTGGGTGTAATTCGATTACTTGCATACTCAAATCTTCATCATCAGGAACTACTTGATATCTCCCTAGTTGTCTTAGGACTCTTAGTGGCGCATACGGCTGAATGCTTCTCAATCCCAATAGTAGTAGATAACTATTTGAGGTTGACATGTGTATTACTTCCCTCATCGGGAGCCATCCCAAAGTCCATTCAATTTGATTTGCCGTTAAAGCCCTTGGATGAGATACCCATGCTTCTATTCCTTCTGGAGCCTGATAATTTTTTATTCTTTCCTCATAACTCTCAATGCAATTATCATTGTTTGGCCCATACTGTATGATCTTGGGCTGTTGTTGGAGATGTTCAATCACCCACATTTGCAACAAAATTTTGCATCTTTCGAAGACTTTTGCTCCTGATTTACATAAAGTCAAAGCCCGATAAATGTCTGATAGAATGATGGGGACAAGGGTGTGATTTTCTTTGGTGGTGAGGACCTGTACAACTTTTGTCGTGCGAATATCAATTGTTCGCTCTTTGTTTGGGAAAATCATGATTCCTAGAAAAGCCACCATGAAGGCAAAGCGACGGTGGATCTGCCAAGTGTCTTTGTTTTGCTTGTTAGTAAGGCCTTTCTCATGAATTTCGAACCCATCTGACTTTCCGAACCTTGAATACAAAAAGTTGAAGGAACAACATCTATTGACGACATTGCTTTTCCTGATTTGACTGCTGATGTTCAGAAGACCGAAGAATCGATGTATCGAGGGAGCCTTTGTGAATATCAGGCTTTGATTTCTTAGACTTCCGTCAAAACCAGCATAGCCAGCTATCTCCTCTAATGTAGGAGTAAGCTCGAAGTCAGAGAAACGAAAGACATTGTGAACAGGGTCCCAAAAAGTTACTAACGCCGCAATCAGATCATCACGGGGTTTAACCTTCATAATGTCCGTGAGATTTCCCAAATGCTTGACGACCCATTTTTGACCATCTTTGCCTAAATCATACCACCACATTTGAAGCTGAAATAGAAACTCTTCTGTATTCGTGGATGGGGGTTTTTGCGTGGTGCTCATTTTGTATCTGAAATTTAATTTAATAAAGTCAAGACTTATTTCGAAAATATACACTAAAAAAAATCATTTTTAATTTTTTTTTATTTATTAAAACCTTTATTTCAAGATTTAAAACTATTTTTTTTTTGAAATTTATTTTAAAAACAACCCATTTTATCCCTTGGTTCTCACCATGATTTCATTTAAGCTGGTCAACAAGCATGCTCGAGGCAAATGAATGCACAGGTAGCAAGTAGGATGCATCAGGATGGTTTTTTTTTTGTTTCGGGTTCACCTGTCCTAGACAGACCCAACCCCTGTGTTGAGTCTCCAAGGCCAAATGTACATGATGCAAATATACGTTCCTACTAGGGATCCGGTTCATGGCTGAGTTATTCTAGGCAAAAACCTGAGGTTGATTGTTCTAAACCTGGCTTACCCAAACAGACAGTTTGAGCCGAAGAGGGGGCAACGTACCGGGAGCACGAAAGTCTACCCGGCCTAGTTACTTGTCCCAACTCCGTCTTATTTGGTATGACTTTAATAGAAAGGTGGGTCACGCGCACGTGTACACCATAAATTCAGAAGACTCAGAAAGAAGGGGGTTTCGTAGCAGTTGTATATATTCACAATTCAAATAATATTAAAGCGGTAAAAAAAACATTTAGCATGTTAAGCATATAAACAGTTGAAAATCATATAGTAAATGAAGCCAATTATCGCAGTTATTTTAAGCTCGAATTCTTTAAACCCTGAACCAGTGGTTCTGGGTTGCAGTAACACTTTTGTCCCCAGCAGAGTCGCCAGAGCTGTCACACCTCCTCTTTACCGCGCCCGCGGGGCGCGTGGGGAGTTTTCTCCAATTGAAGGACAGTCGAAACGGGATTTATTTAATTATTTCAGAGTCGCCACCTGGGAATTTTAAGGCGTCCCAAGTCACCGGTTTTAATTCCTGAATCGAGGAGAATATGACTCTGTTTGTTATTCTGCGAACCAGAAATCCTGAGTAAGGAATTCTGTTAATCCGGAAGAAGGTGTTAGGCATTTCCGAATTCCGTGGTTCTAGCATGGTCGCTTAACTGTTTTTATTATTGGCTTAATTATCTTGATTTTTATTAAATACGTTTTTATTGCATGATTTTACTACCGCTTTTACTTATTGTTTACAAATATATAAACGAATTACGCGTACGTATATTCGTATTATATATCTTTTATAATTACCAGGAATCGTGCCACGCGTACGTGTACACAATAAAATTTGACCATATTATCTTTATTACAAATTCATATGTGCGTGATTTAAAATAAAATTTATGAACGTCATCACCCTTATATTTAGACAATGAACTGCACGTCTCGGTTTATATGAAACTATTTTGACATACTCGAAGAAATCCCTTATATTAAATATTCGCTCGAAATTGCGCGTACGCATAATTCGAATTGCTTTTATTGGTATAATCAGGTTACGCGAACGTATCCCTAATTACACCAAATATTCTTAATGGTATTATGAATTTTCACAAATTGTTTGTTATATCTACACATTTTATATGAGAATACTGAGAAATTCATATTTAAGGGATGTCTTTGAATTCTTTTAAAAAAAATTCACAATTTATTAAATGTTGCCCGTCGATTATAATTTCCAGATATAAATTATATTCAGCCCAACTATTCAAATTCAAAGAAAGAATAAAAATATGATTTTAGCAAATACAACATATATATGCCAAAGAATGAATTGTATATGAAATTAACAAAAATGATTTATGAAGGGAAGAAGTATTTTTGAACAATTCTTTTTATTATTTATTTAGTGCAAATTCTATTTCTAATTGTCATTGATATAAAGTATTGCAATTTGTATATCTCATCTTATTCTCATATACTTGCTTTTAATCTAATAGGCCTAATTATTTTGTTAATTCTGCTTATGGTTAAACGTAAGATGTATATAATCGTCGAACCGATTGGATTCTTAATTTATGTGAACCATTGTTACTAACTTTCACATTATAACATTCCTAGGCCATTTGTTATTTTAAAAAAAAGAACAAATCTACCTAATTGACTTAATAAAGTGATATTGCATACAACATTATTCGCCATATTTTGACGTTTGCGAACATAGTGAAGGATACTAATGCAACTTCCGACTATTGATGTTAACCATAATCACTATTACACCATATATGAATAAAATGCAACCAATCATTATCTAGCCTGAAACAACAATTAACTAACAAAATAAACTAATAGCATATTTTCCTTGATATTTCCATATTATGCTACACCTAGCTAACAATACCATAAAGTTTAAATAATGGCCAACTTTACGCCAAGTTTCCTACCTTGACAGTTCGATTATAGCTAAACTAATGAGATTTCAGAACGGCTAACATTATTACAAAGCTTTATATGAATTTCAAAATAAGACAATTAACTCATAGCTACCAAATTGAATTCACTACTAGTTAACTAACATGAAACAAAAAATTAAATTTAAACTAATGAACTTGGACAAATGGAAAACAGAATTGCAATTCAAGCTTCATTGATTTGTCATGCTGAATCTTTTTCCAACATAGAACTCAAGAGATAAGTACCTGAAAATGAAGGTAGAAGAAGTAAATTTTCAGCAGTTGCAGCAGTAACAAAACCAGCAGAATATACCAATAACACAGCAAGTCTGAACAAGACCCGTTAACCCAGATGAACAGTGACACAAACTTGAGGGAAAGATTTCAAATTCAGACTGAATAATATCCACAAAACAAACAACGGACATTTTCTAGAAGGATAACATTTTTTTTTAGATTTTTCAGTTTCTTCCTGTTTCGGATTCCTATTTCTGATTTTTTCTGTTTCTGTTTTCTTTTCAAATTTCTGTTTCTTATTCTATTTCTATCTATTTATTTCTTTCTGTTTTTCTCAAATGTATCTCTTTGAAAACTGATCTTTAAATCTGATTTTTCTCTCAATCTCACACTCTCTTTTTCTTCCTGAAAGGCTCCTGTTAAAATCTGATTTCTTTTTCTTTTCAAATCAGATTTTTCTCTTCCTATTTTTCTTCTTCCTATTTTTCTTCTGAAAGGCTCTCCTCTTCAAATCTGATTTTTTCTCTCCTCTCCAAAATCTGATGGCTTCCTGTACTTATACAGGTCTGGTCCTATTTCTTAAGTGCTTCTTGGTCCCTTACCTCTTTTTAAAAATCAGAAAAGTTCCATTAAAACTGCTTTTGAATACTTTAAATCCTATTGAGTGCTCTTATCCTGATTTTTAGCAGCCCCATTATCCCTTGTTCCCCATTAGTATCTTAAATTATAGCCAACCAACATTCCATTAAAAGCACACTATCATATTACCCTACTGTTTCATTCCAAAATAAACCTGAAATCCTTCTGTAATTACAGCCTTTAAACTAAAATCAGAATCTGTTGCAAAACAGATTTTAAAGTCTTTTTTAAAAGTTATAACCAGTCCTAGGATTAACCTCCTAATACAATTGTATTTAACCAACCTTTGTAAGCTTGAATTCAAAACTAACATCATAACACTATTATACTGAATTCAACCTAATAATTCAACTGCATTGCACCATCGGACTAAAATCAAACAAACACAGGAGCATTGTCAATATACTGACAATGCCCTGTTCAGAAAACAATATATACACACCATTGACAAACTTTCTGAATTATTAAACGAGAATCAATTAATTGGGAAGAACTAATTGACTGAGTTCAATGACAATAATCAATTCCAAACAGATAAACAGGGTATTACAAACAGCATTAATGGCAATAAGAATTTACAAAACAACTAATCGACGAACTTAATCGAGTCGATTACACATATTATGAACACTCATAAACAATAGAAACAATAGTATAATTCTGATCAAATAGACGAGTATGAGACAGTATAACAGAATTGACTAGAAAATCATGAAAAGTTAAACAGACTAATGAAACAAACATAGAATACATGTAGAATACACATAAGAAACATAAAAAATACCTTTGAATCCTTCAATTTTATTCCGACTCGGACTCAACTTGGATTCGGACTTTGTTTGAAATCAAACAGACCTTAGTCGAAGTATTTTCCACTGAAAATACTTCGACTAAGGTCGATTAAACCTCAATCTTTATTTAATTTGGACAGAATCCAAAAGTCTGGTATTTCTAGGGTTCTTGAAGGTTCGATTTGGGACTTAACCATTTCTGGTCAGATTCGAGGGGGTCCAAATACGACACAAGGGTGAGGGTAGCCTAGGGGTCATTTGGTGTCAGTTTGGAATAGATCTGAGTTTGTTCTTGTTTGGTCCGAATCTTCAAAAGAAGATTCGAGAAGCTCGAAAATGATTCGAGCCAAACAAACATCAGATCCATAACGAGGCATGTTAGGGGGTACTATTGTGTTAACTAAGAGTTGTTTGGTTTAGATCTAAGCTCGGCTCGAATCTTCAAATGAAGATTCGAGAACCTTCAGGAAGATTCGAGCCAAGTGACTAGCATATCTGGATAGAGGATGTTCAGGGGGTTCTAGGGTGTTATTTTGGTGACCGGCGGCATTGTTGCCGCCGGGTTTCAGGCGGTGGGATTCTAGGGCGGCTAGGGTTAGGGGTTTGGTTTTGGAACGATGATGAACAGTGAGAGGAGGGGGGGTGTTAAGTTAGGGGCCGGGGTAGGGGTTTGATCCTTATATAGGGGTGGGGTGGATTGATCTCATCCGTTGGATCAATTAAGATGCACGGATGAGATCAATCCACTTATCCAAACGACATCGTTTGATTTAAGTTGGAGAAAGGGGTCAACCCGGGGTTGAAACGGATCGGGTTTGGGTGAGTTTTTAAGACCGTGGGATCAAGATGGATGAACGGTTCAGATCTAGTTGCCCTAAACATCGTCGTTTCATTTATGCAGGAGCTGAACTGGACCTTTTGATTGCAATGAATTAACGGCCTAGATTAAAAATCCAGAAGCGACGTCGTTTGAGTCCTGTATGGGACTGGTTGACATGGACCGGGTCCTTTGAGTATTTAGGCCTGATTTTTGTTTAAAAAATCTTTGGCCCAAGTCCGTTTTTATCATTTCCCATTCTTTTAATTTCTAATTAAATTCCTAATTATTAAATTCATAATTAAAATTATAAAAATAAAATTACCCTTACAAAGATAAATTACCTATTAATACATAGACAACACATTAATCACACATTGAAATATTAAAACTAGAACAGACACATATTTTTGTGATTTTATTTTTTGAATCAATTATTAAATGCATAATCAAATCCTAGATATGCATGCAACATATATTTTTATTTTTATTTTCATTTTTTTATGACAAAGTAAACATTTACGGATATAAGAAAAATATTTAACAAACATCACGCAAATTCAAAAATTGCACAGTAAAAGAAATTTAATTTATTTTTTGATTTATTTTGGAGTAGTTTTTTCGTAAGGCAAAAATCACGTGCTCACAAATACAACTTTTCATTCGCAGACCGATGGGCAGTCAGAGTGGACAATTCAGATTCTGGAGGATATGCTTAGAGTATGTGTCATTGACTTTGGAGGTCAGTAGGATAGATTCTTTCCCTTGGACGATTTTGCTTACAGTAACAGTTATCAGTCTAGCATCGAGATGACCCCATTTGAGGCTTTATATGGTCGGCGATGTCTTTCGTCCAATGGATGGTTTGAGCTCTTCGAGGCTAAGTTATATGGTACTAATTTGGTGAGAGATGTCTTGGAAAATGTAAAGTTGATTCAGGAGCAACTTTACACAGCACAGTCCAGACAGAAGAGTTACGCAGATCAGAAGGCGCGTGATCTATCATTCATGGTGGGCGAGAAGGTTCTCTTGAAATTTTTGCCGATAAAAGGGATCATGAGGTTCGGGAAGAAGGGAAAGCTGAGCCCAAGGTTTATTGGCCCATTTGAAGTGTTGAGGCGAGTTGGGGAGGCTGCTTATGAGCTTGCTTTACCTCCCAGTCCATCAGAAGTTCATTCGGTCTTCCATGTGTCTATGCTCTGGAGGTATCATACCGACATGTCGCACGTACTAGATTACAACAAAGTTCAACTAGATGAGAATTTGGGTTATAAAGAGGAGCTAGTTACTATTGTTGACAAGTAGGTTCGCCGGTTGTGGTCTAAGAGGATTGTTGCGGTGAAGGTCAAGTGGAGCAGTCAACCAGTCGTGGAAGTGACTTGGAAGTGCTTTTACTAATTTATGACCCGTAGGGATGGTTGGTTTAGGTTTGGAATGGTTTGGGTTGAAATCGCAACACTTAGTTCCTTAACAGTAGCCTATAATAGTTAAGTTTGACTTGAGTAAACGACCTCGGAACTAGGATTTGACGGTCCTAATAGGTTTGTATGATGATTTTGTACTTGGACATATGTTTGGATAGGGTTTTGGATGACCCAAGAGCGTTTCGACACTTAATATTGAAAGTTGGCGCATTGAAGTTTTCCCAAGTTCTTTAAGTTTGGTTTGGAGTAGACTTTGGTGTTATCGAGGTTCGTTTGGAATTCTGAGCCTGGAAGTAGTTCCATATGGTGATTTATGACTTACACACAAAATTTAGCATCATTCTGAGTTGATTTGATAGGAATCAGATGCGCGAAAGTAGTTTTAGAATCTTTTGATTTTCAGCATTTAATTCATGCGTTTTAGCATCCGATTCGTGATTCTAGATGTTATTTTAGTGTTTCGATCATGCAAGAAAGTTCATATGATGTTTTTAGACTTGTGTGGATGTTTGGTGTGGATCCCCGAGGGATCGGCTGAGTTTCGAACGCGTTCGGATGGGTGGAAGGACATTAATTTTCTGGATTATTTTGCTGGGGCCTCAGGTATTGCAAATGCAAAGTTTTGTTCACATTTTTGAGGAACCTTTTGCATTTTCAAAGTTGGTAAGGCACTGAGGCTTTCACATTTGCGAAGATCTTACCGCTTTTGCAAACCTGCTCCTCTTCGCATTTGCGACCATGGCAGAGATGGCCAGCCCTTGCATTTGCGATAATTTTGTCGCATTTTCGACCTTCGCATTTGCGAACAAGATGTCGCAAATCATTTGCAACTGGTGCAAAAGTTTTTTATTATGGGACTTAGTTTTATTTCCCTTATTTCCCACTTGGTCTTAGGCGATTTTGAGAGAATTTTGTGAAGGGATTTCATCAACATCAAGAGGTAAGTGATTGTCAAGACCCAAATCCTAACCTGTCGTGATGGCACCTATCATTGTATTAAGCAAGCCGACATTTACGAAAAACTCCAACACTTTAACAAAAATGGATTTTAAAGCAGTTTAAATAGAAACTTCACAAAAATATGATAAAAAGATCCAAACACACACAGAAAACTCCCAAATCGGGGTATCACAGAGTACATGAGCATCTATGTGTCACAAGTCTGGGGTACACTGTCTAAGATAGTCTGAAACTAGATACAATGAAAGGAAAGATAGGAAAGGAGAAAACAAGGACTGTGAACGTCGGGCAGCTACCTCGAAGTCTCCCAAGGATCAACTGTGCAGAATATCAAAACCCGCCGTGTCCTGAAACACCTGGATCTGCACATGAAGTGCAGGATGTAGCATGAGTACAACCAACTCAGTAAGTAACAATACTAAATAAATAACTGAAAGTAGCGACGAGATCTACAATTATAGTTCAATTTCAGTAATTTCAACATAGGAAAATAGGCATTCTTCCAAGTTCAACAATTTAGGCCAAATCAGTTACCTCATATCGAATTCAAGTAAACAGAATATAGCCACTTTCAGAAAACTTTCAGACAATGATATATGGTAGCTAAGTGCAACAATAATAAAATCAAGAGCCTTTCAGAGCAACAGTCACTCAATCTTTCTCAATAGCTCAACACTCGGCACTCAGCACTCCCACTCAATAGGTACTTGCACTCGCTGGGGGTGTGTACAGACTCCCGAGGGCTCCTATAGCCCAAGTGTTATAATCCGCATGGACAACTCACGTGCTACACGGACAACTCACATGTTGCATGGACAACTCACGTGCTATAATATCAATATCTGGATCTGTACGGACAACTCATGTGCTATAGTATCAATATCTGGATCCGCACGGACAACTCGCGTGCTGCACAAACAACTCATATGCTATAGTATCAATATCCTCACAATCGGGCTCTCGGCCTCACTCAGTCATCAACCTCTCCAGTCTCTCAGGCTCTTAGTAACCATAGAAATCAGCCCAAAACCGAAATGATATAATATATTAACAAGGAACAATAGAGACTGAGGTATGATATGCAAATAAAACTGTGACTCGGTACAAGTAGCAATTAGAAGGTAATTCAATAGGTATCACAGCCTTAATGGGTCCCTACAATTCCAACACATAACCTAAACATAATTTCTAACATAATTTGTAGTCAAATTTCTATAAGACATGGAGAGTACATAGCTACCAACAGTTATTAAACTTCACAGTTCCATGGAATGGACCAAGTCACAATTCCTACGGTGCACGCCCGCCAACTAGCATGTGTGTCACCTCCAAACCAATCACAAGACACATAATATAGGGTTTCATACCCTTATAACCAGATTTAGAACTGTTACTTACCTCAATCCGAGCCAAATATCTACTCCAATACACCTTTGCCTCGCAAATTGGCCTCCAAATGCCTCGAATCTAGCCACAAATAATTCGATACAATCAACGCTAAAGGAATCAATTCCATAAGAAAATACTAAGCTTTAAGTCAAAAGTCAAAAACTCAACTCCAAAGTCGGCCACTAGGCCCACATCTCGTAATCGAGTAAAAATCACAAATTCGAAAACTCATTCGACCACGAGTCGACCCATACCAACATTACTTAGATCCGATATCAAAATCTCACTCAAAACCTCAAAATTCTAGTCTAAGAACTTTTCTTCATTTTCTCCCATTTTCCACCCCAAATCACAAATTTAATGATAGAATCAAAGGTATAATCATAGAAATTAACCAAAACTAGATAGGATTCACTTACCCCAAACACCCACGTGAAAATCTCTTCAAAAATTGCCTTCTACCAAGCTCCCAAATTAATTTTGTGGTATGATCTCAAAACCCTCGTTTTTGAAACTTATAATCTGCCCAGCTAAGTCTTCATCATGATCGCGGAACAACCCATGCGATCGTGAAGAATAATTTTGCTGCCCCATGAATTAACCTTATGCGAACGCGGCAACCTCCACGCTAATGTGATGCACTGGGCCTCTGCCTTACATGATCGCGAACGACCTCATGCATTTGTGATGAACAAAATGCGTGGCCCAACTCCTGCCTCAAAAATACTACGCGAACGCGACCCTGGCCATGCGTTCGCAATTCACAGTCTCTCACAACTATGTGATCACCGCCTCCTTCTCGCGAATACATAGAACAAATTACTCTTCTACTCAGCTAAGCCTACGCGATCGCTGATCATCCTACGCGATCGCGTATGAGGAAACCAGTAACGAAAACCAGCAGTCTTAAGCGGAAATGCCAAGTCCAAAATAAATCTGTTAACCACCTGAAACTCACCTGAGGCCCCCATGACCTCAACCAAACATACCAACAAGTTCCAAAACATCATACGAACTTAGTCAAACCCTCAAATCAGCTCAAACAACATCAAAAACATGAATCACACATGGATTCATGCCTAATGAACTTTGAAACTTTCAGTTTCTACAAACGATGCCAAAACTTATCAAATCACGTTCGATTGACCCCAAATTTTGCATACAAGTCACAAATGACACCACGGACCTATTTCAACTTCCAAAATTGGAATCCAACCCCGATATCGAAAAGTTCACTCACGGTCAAACTTCCCAAAAATTTAACTTTCGCCATTTCAAGACTAATTCCACTACGGACCTCCAAATCACAATCCAGACACGCTCCTAAGTACAAGATCACCCATCGGAGCTAGCAGAACCATCAAAACTCCATTCTAGAATCGTTTACATATAAGTCAATATCCGATCAACTTTTTCCAATATAAGTTTTCAATTATAAGACTAAGTGTCTCAACTCATTTCGAAATCCTTCTGGACCCGAACCGACTAACCAGGTAAGTCATAAAATAATAGTAAAGCACAAAATGATCAGTAAATACGGGAACATGACTATAACTCTCGAAATAATCGGCTGGGTCGTCACAGTGATCCCTATCAATTCTTTATCTAAATACTCAAATCATAGGTAGATTTAACATGGAAAATGGTGAAATTAATGGGGTTTTGAGAAAAGCCTAGGGTTTTGGTAAAAAAATAAGTTTGACCACGAAATTGGTTATAAAATTAAGTAAAAATTATATATTTGAGTTCGTAAGGCTATGTGTGACATTTATCTTCGAAACCTTTTGGAAACCGGGCATGTGGGCCTGAGTATATTCCAATTTGGGTTGGTAATTACTCTAATAGCTAAATTATGAACTTTTAAGTAAATATTGATTAAACTATATAATATTTGACTAGTTTTGGATTGTTCAACATCAACTTGGGGCTTTTAGAGCAGATTAGTGGACCGGAAGTGAACTTGGAAATGAGGTAAGTCTCTTGCCTAACCTTGTAAGAGGTAACTCATCCCCTAAGGTGTATCTTTGTTGTGTATTACTTGTGTGGGGAGCTACGTATGCATGAGGTGACGAGAGTCCGTGCGTAGCTATATTCCATGATATGTCTAGGTAGACATAGATCCACATCATGCTTTTAATTGTACTGTTGTGTTTATCATGCGTATTACCTATCTTGAATCGGGCTGAAACTAGGGATTTTAAAGTTACAATTATCGACTTAGCCTTCTTTCTGTGGTAAATTGAGGAATACTTAATAATTATGAAGATTTCATGTCCTCTCGCGTCAAAATTACTTCCGCGAGCGAGGTAAACTTTCTATTCTAGTGGAATCGGATTGTTTGCATCGGCAGTATAGTAATACCACTCTTATGGATCGGTCCAATTGCCTCGGCAGTATGGTAACACCACTCCTATGGGATCGGGCCATTCACCTCGGTAGTATGGTAATACCACTCTTATGGGATCGGGTCGTTAGCCTCAGCAGAATGATGATAACACTATTCTTTTGGGATCGGGTTGTTCGCTTCTACAGTACTGAGTACCACTATTCTTATAGGATTGGGTCGTTCGCCTCGACAACTTTGTGCTTAATAATCGAAACGGGTTCCAATTTGGATACAATTGAGTTAGGGTCTTCATGTCCAGTTATGAGATGCTAGTGATGTGTTACGGACTCCCGTGTATTTATTGTAGTTGCTTTTATTCATCTCATTGATACCTGTTATATGTTCACCATATCTACTTTATGCCCTTTCATTATTATTATTGACCTATAGTAAGTGTTAAGTCGACCCCTCCTCACTATCTCTTCGAGATTAGACTAGATACTTACTAGGTACGCGTTGTTCTTCATACTCACATTACATTTTTGCACTGATGTGCAAGTACTGAGACAGGTTCCACCAGTGGTCACGCGGGCGCGTAGCCGATTATCTACGGAGACTTAGGGGTGAGCTGCTTGCCTTGCTGCTATCCGCAACACCAGAGTCTCCTTCTATCTTATTTACTATTCCTGTCTATTGATAAGTTGGTAAGTATTTTACCAACTTATCTCTTCTTGATACTTAGGTTTTTGTATGATTTTGTTGAGAAACTAAGACATTTATTGAGGTTTATTGGCATATTTTAGGTATCAAGTAATTAAGAGAAGAAACGGAAGAAACCAAGTAAAAACGTGTGAAATTGAGGAAAAATGACTGCTGCCAGATAATGCTCTTCGCGATGGTGAACACTGACAAGCAAACGTAGAAGGCTAGGAAATAATACATCGCGAACGCAGGGCAAATTCTGCGAACGTGAAGAAGCGGCTGGTCAACTGCTCTCAAGTGCTAACGCATGATCTGGTTTGAGATAGCAGTGCTTTACATTACTCTTCACGATCGCACGCCTATCTTCACAAACATGATTCAAAAATCTAGGCAGAAATCTGGGCAATTCTGAAATTTCACGTTTTTTACTCCAAACCATTTAGTACACGACCTAGCTCATTTGTAAAAGATCTTTAGCATATCTTTGGCTTATTTTCAATCCTTAGACTAGAGAACACAAGTTTTGGAAGCTAGGGTTCTTGCACACACACTTGGTCTTGAAGATTTGAAGCTTTTGGTTGAGAATTTCTTACCCATTTATGTTCATTTCTTCATTTTCTTGCTTTGTATTGTATATCTAAGTGTGTAGTATTTTTTCGAACACTTGAATCTTGTTTATAGTAATATTCGAATTTTGTCACGTCCAATTTCCCCCCCCCCCCATTAGGTATCGTGATAGCACCTAGCCTTAGGAAATAGGTAAGCCTAACGTTAACCGAAACAACAACATTATTTAAATAACATCTAACTATTCGAAATAGAAATTATTACCCCAAAACTGGTAGTACAAGTCATAAGCTTTACAGAGTATTTGCTAGAACACTTCTAAATACAACTGTCTAGAAATAAGAATAAATAGTACCAAAATGAAAACTAGAAGGTGACTCTGAGCCTACGAATGCGGCAGCAGGTTTACCTCGACTCTCCACAGCAACATTCCGCACATCTACTAACGATCAATACCTGGATCTGCACAAAAATGTGCAAAAGTATAGTATGAGTACACCACAGCGGTACCCAGTAAGTATCAAGACTAACCTCCGAAGAGTAGTGACGAGGAGCAGTCGAGACACATACTTCACTAAATGACCTGAACGAAAATAAGTATAGGAACAATAGGGTATGATATCTACATAAAGACTACACGATATGGCTAACAATACAGTAATTGCAATAAGAAAGGAAAACAACAAGTATCTGCGGAATACCATAATAATGACACATAAGAGTGAACGAAAGCACAACCTAAATCCAAAATCACAGCTACAACAAAGACAAGTAATAACTCAACAACTACGATCGCTCTCACATCAGGTTTTAGTCACCGAACTCCACGAGCTATCGAACCTCAGACAAATCACAACTCACGGGTCCCAATACCTGAACTCTAACACTTGGCATCCTGTGCCCTCAGTAACACCTCCTTTTTACCACCCGAAGGGGTAATATAAGGGAGTTTTTCCAATTGAAGTGACATTATTAGAAATGAGATTAATTAATTTACCAGAGTCGCCACTTGGAATAGTTTATTTGGTATCCCAAGTCACCGGTTTATTATAAATTCCAAATCGAGGAAAATTTTATTTTTTTAAAGTCTACAAATTAGAAATTCTAGATAAGGAATTCTGTTAATCCGGGAGAAGGTGTTAGGCATTCCTGGTTTCCGTGGTTCTAGCACGGTCGCTTAGTGATTATTACTTGGCTTAAGTAGTCTAATTAATTATTTTTAGGACCTATGTGCATTTACCTTTTAATGTTGTTAATCACTTGACTTGTTCGTAATTAAATAATTGAGTTACGCGTACGTATACTCTTTTCTTTTGGTGCGTCAAAAATCATGTCACGCGAACGTGTCCACAATTAATAACGCTTTGCTTATTTTATTAAGACAAATTTGGTTGAAGTTGAGCAAAACGCATCCCTCAAGTTATTTTTAGAATTAAAATCACAATATGTTACGCGAACGTATACATAAATGCAATACTACTCTAAATCGAGCCTAAAGAAAACTACAATTATTTTGGGTTATTTTAATACTGGTTTAATATTTATATGAGAGCCACAGGTTATTTAGTGAAAGATGGCACACCTCAATTTTTAGAAGGCTTGGTTAATTAAGGTAATAAAATGAGTTCTTACTTGCAACTATTTTGGACTCAATGTCAAACTATTAATTATAGGTAGAGAAACATGAGGCAGATCTATATTTATTTGAAAGAAACTGGGCCAGCAGTAGGCCCGATGTATTATTAAAGGCAATTACTAAAGGAAAATAAGGCTGATACCCACTGGGCTCAAAATTGAGCCCAGACGTAAGATGAAGGAGGGTGGTAACACAAGGAGCCTGTTGTGGCTTGGCAGCCTGATTTGGGCCATCGCTACACCCAATCGTTTTAAAGACCAAGCTTTAAAGCCTGCTGAAGCTTAAATCACACCAGTTTATGTACACCAAACTTTGCACAAATCCTAAATGAAATACCTAACATAGTGAGCCTCAACTTATTATCATGCATTTTTATAATGACAAAACAAAATTGAACCTAAGGCTATTCATAATTTGCCTTAAACTCAGATATATGGTCATTTCATAAGTGCTAAAATTAGTGATAATTTAAAGCTAACTGTACACGTAGCTACTTGACTTTATAAATTGAATTATTTAACTGCTGAATCAAGGCTAATTATTCTGATGAAGTATCCAATCTGAAGGACAAACACAATGTGGTATGGATTGGGCTCAAAATTGAGCTCTAAAAGTAGTAAAAGCCTAGAAACCACACAAATGGTGATTTCGAACAAAGTTCCTTCATTTGGGCCAACATTAGGCCCAATGATTTCAATAAGGAAACCTGTTATGGTCCTTCTGACCCTCAGCCTTAGGTAAATCAAACTTCACATTAAATGAAGACCAACATTATAACAATTCTAGAAAATCAACATACATGGGCAAACCTGCTATGAGTCTTATTTCACCATCATGTTATAACAATGCTAAATTATCATTGAATAGCTTACTAATCATCCTAATTTCGAATGTATAGTTATTTTAACTATGCTAGCATTCTGACAGTGAGATAAATCTTTTCTACAATTAACTATTCACTTTTGAACATGTATAACATTTGAATAACATACTCTCACAATGAACTAAGTTGAACATCCGTACACTATATATTACAACAACAGATCCAAGATTCTTAAATATGGGGAAAGAAAACTGTACATCCAAGAAAGATATAAGATATCATAGGCAGACAAACAAGAAAAAACTGGAACTGAACACTCTTGGACATTTATTTTAACACCACAAATTTATAACTTCATCTTTATCATTCAAGGGTTCCAGAAGTACCTGGGTACAACAAAGAGTAAAATGAGAAAAATCTCTGAGGGGCAGTAAAAATCAGCAAAGAACTTCAGCTAATATAGCTAGCAGTATATAACAGCAAATACCAGCTCCACATTCAAACCATTTTTTGACTTGCGAAAACAGAAAAATCCCAGAATCTAACACCCAAAATGTCTTCAATATCACAGTACCAGCTTAAGAATATAACCAGAAAAACTGAAACTTTCAAAGAACTTTTAAGGAATTTTCTTAGTGTTTTCAAAAACATTTGACTATAGAAAATGCTAATGATTGTCTATATTCTTAGGGTTCTAAAAAATCTGATTGTGTTTTCAGAGATTTTTGTGAAGAGAATAAGGCTGAATTTGGGTCCAAAAATCAGAATGACAGGACCTACCTATATATAGGCTGCCTAGGGAGGGTATATCTTGGGTATATTCCTTATCCTAAGGAATAAATAGTAATATCCTTTTTACAGCCCTTGGTACAACTGTCCTATATTTCAGCATCTTATATAACAGCTAGGACAGCTGTACATTTTTGATTTTTTAGCCTATGCAAAAAATCCAATTTTAACCTTTAGGTTACTGCCTATTTCTGTTCTATCCTAAACTTTTAGGTTCAATTGAGTCCATAAAGTTTCTATTGATCTACACACTAAGGCAAACAGAAACAAATTCGGCTAAAATCAGTAATTGAATCAGAACAACCAACAAGGCTGACTTAAGCAAATTAAAACATAAACCTAACTTCACAATGCTTTTCAGATTAGCAATTTTAAAATGAGCATAGGCAGACGGGTTTAAACAAACGAACAAAACAAATTGAATAACACTGAACCTAAGCATATTATGCATTAAACAACTATATATATATATATAAACTAAGCATACAATTTCAGTATACTAGAAGATGATTCCAAACAAATAGCACAACAAATAAAAAGAAAGAAATTAACAACTAATCAATAGCAAAAATAAGGTTATTTCAAGATTTAAACTACATGAGTCACTAATTGAAATCGGGTTAATTTAACCCCTAAGAAATTGATTTTTTAAGCAAGTTCAAGAATTGAAAAGGGGACGGCTTCTAACATTGAAGAACAAACACAATTCTGGCAAGGAAACAAAATAAACCTAAAACATGTAACTGAACATAAAGAAAGGAGATGAAGATGACTCTTAGTAAAGGAAAAAGAAAGCAAGAAGGCAAAGAGATTTACCTAAAAAGAAAAGAAAAATCGAAAAAAGGTCTTCAAGCGGCACTGGATTGATGCAGGGGTCAAATTCTCTCCGAAATGACCCAAAATTGATGTTAATCAGTTGTTCTTGAGAACAACTGACTAGCGTGCATTTCAGGCTAATTTGAGCCTTGAAGCTGAGTAGGTTAAGGTCTTCTGCTCAACTTTCTAGCTCCAGATTTAGGGGAATTTGGTGGGGTTTTGGGTCAAGTTGATGGTGGAATGATGAAGAGGGTGAGGTGAGGAGTATGGGGTAGCAATTTGGTTATGTTTGGAGCAGTTGAGGTTTTTGCCAAGATTTTGATCTAAGATTCGAGAAATTTAACAGGGATTAGGGGAAACTGGTTAAGAGATTCATAAAGAGGAGGTGAAAGGGAATCTGGGGTGTTGATTTGGGGTGGATTGAAGTGCCGGAACCACCGTGAGGCGATTCCCGCGGAGCAGCGAGGGAATAAAGGGGCGGCTAGGGTTTGCTTTGAGAGAGAATAGAGATGGAATGAGAGGGGTAATGGGGGGCTGGTTTCCGTTCAGACAGTTATATGGTTAATGAGGGATTAGTTCCTGGCCGTTAGATCATAGAGATCCAACAGTTGTGATTAAGAGGGGACAAAAAGGGGTCATTTTAGACTATAGGGAGATGGACCGGGTAAGGGTTGGTTTGGGCCTTGGTCTGGGTGAGTTTGGGAACGATTTGGCATTAAAGAGTGACCCAATTTCAATTAGAAAGCCCATTTTTCACTTACTTTTTTTCATTCCTTTTTCTTTTCTCTTTTTCTTTTATTTTTTTTAATTAAAGAAAAATCCTAAATTAATCTAAAATATGGAATTAACTAGTTACCTAATTACAAAAATTTTAAAAATCAACTAATCCTAAATTAAAAGTGAAAAAATCAAGAATTTCAAAATAAAAGGAAAAAATGAAGCATTTTTTGTGATTTTCATTTTACAAAACAAATAATTACTGATTCATCCTAAAAATGTAAAAATAAAGCCTAAATGCAATGCATGATATTTTTTATATTTTTCATGATTTAAATAAAAATTAAACATGCACAGAAATACAAACAATTGATAAAATTCTACAAAAATTCCTAAAAATGGCAAATAATAAAACAAAATCTATTTTTTTGGATTCTGTAGGATTAGTTTACATAGGGCAAAAATCACATGCTCACATCTGCCCTTCATTGCTCGGAAACATGAAGGATTTTCGGGCAAAGATAAAATGAGCAATTACGAGGGATTTTTGCCCGTTCGAAACTCCATGAGAAGCATCTTTTGAAAAACCCTGACCGAACCTTGCTTCGGAGATTGCCTACATATCCTTGTCTATAAAGGAATCAAGTCAGTATAGTTCTGGAAGTTTTGGTAGCTGGGACTACCGGAAAACTGTGATTTCATTGTTGTTTCTGTTGTTTCTACTTGCTGAGCTCCTTATTACACCGAAATGAAAAATAAAAAAGCTAAACTAGCTAAGCCTATCAACTAAGTGTTACAAGATTCCTATCTATAAACCTCCTAAAGCTTGATCTTGAGTCTTGGATGGTTCTTACTGAAGACTCTGATCTGAATCTTGATGCTCGTTAGCTGCAACCGCTAGTTCATTCTTCTTCAGCTTTCGGATCAAGGCGAGACGTTCGAAGCTTGTGACTTCAATCAAATTTTGGGTAGTCCGCATCTTTTCTCCACTTCTACACTCAGAGTTCAACTTCTTTTCTTGTTTCTTCCTTTCTTTTATTTGGGTTGAGACCCCTTCTTTTGGTCATCTCAAACGTTGTGCCTCACGATGAAAACCTGTTCAAGCACCAAAGCAAACAAACAAACAAAATTTTTCTGCCCCAATTTTTACTAGAAAAATTTCGTGATTTATTGTAACAAAAATCTAAAATATTTCTTTATTTGAAAGCAATAAAATAAGGATTGTGTATCCTTGGGAAAAAGAGACTAGGGAGGGAGACCTTATGTCTAAAATATAATCAACTAGGGAGTGGAGACTCTATGTTGGAAAAGCGATTAGGGAGTGGAGACCCTATGTCTAAAATAACGTCAACTAGGGATTGAAGACCCTATGTTGGAAAAGCGACTAGGGAGTGGAGACCCTATGTCTAAAAATAAAATCAACTAGGGAGTGGGGACCCTATGTTGGAAAAGCAGACTAGGGAGTGGAGACATTATGTCTAAAATAAACTCAACTAGGGAGTGGAGATCCTTTGTTGGAAAGGCGACTAGGGAGTGGAGACCCTATGTTGGAAAAGTGACTTGGGAGTGGAGACCCTATGTTGGAAAAGCGACTAGGGAGTGGAGACCCTATGTCTAAAATAAAATCAACTAGGGAGTGGAGGTCCTATGATGGAAAAGTGGAGACCCTATGTCTAAAATAAAATCAACTAGGGAGTGAAGACCCTATGTTGGAAAAGCAGACTAGGGAGTGGAGAACCTATGCCTAAAATAAAATCAACTAGGGAGTGAAGACCCTATGTTGGAAAAGCGACTAGGGAGTGGAGACTCTATGTATAAAATAACTTCAACTAGGGAGTGAAGACCCTATGTTGGAAAAGCGAGTAGGGAGTGGAGACCCTATACCTAAAATAAAATCAACTAGGGAGTGGTGACCCTATGTTGGAAAAGCAAACTAGGGAGTGGAGACCCTATGCCTAAAATAAAATCAACTAGGGAGTGGAGACCCTATGTTGGAAAAAACGTAATTAGAGATTGGGGACCCTAGGCTACCATGTTTTTTTTGAATTTTTTCTTCTTTTTTTTATTCCTTCTTTTTCTTTCTTTTTGTTATTTCATAGAATGAGTAAATGCGGGAAAGAATTTTGGAGGGGACTTCCCTCTATGGATTTGTTGCTGCAAAGCTGTTTCTAGCCTGTCATGACCCTAACCCGGACCCGGTCGTGATGACGCCTCTAGTGAAGACAAGGCCAGCCGACACTTCCCATTTTCCAATTATTAACAGTTAAGCATTTAAGAAAAGGTCTAAACATGATAAAATAAATCCAAAATAACCATGATAACATAAATACACGGAAGAACACCCATACACAGCCCTAACCGGGGTGTCACTAGTCATGAGCATTTATAAATCATAATACAAATTTGCGAAGTCAATAAACTAATACAACTATCTGAAAGGAAATAGAAGCGATAAAGGAGTAGAGACACGGGGCTGCGGACGTCAACAGCTACCTCGTAATCTCCGAAAGCCCGCCTGAAACTGGAGGAATTAGCACTCGGGAGTGGAACCAACTATGCCTGAATCTACACACAGGGGTGCAGGGAGTAAAATGAGTACTCCAACTGTGAGTAACAAATGTAATTAATGACTGAAAGTAAGAAAACACGTAAGGCACAAGGCATTCTATAATGAAGCAGTAAAACCATTTAAAAGCAGTAAAACAGTGGAAAGTCAAGTAAATCCTCTTTCAACAAGTAAACAGGTAATTAAGGTAAAGTAAACAACAAATCTGCCCCTCGGGCACAGTATCAATAAATCCGCCCCTCGGGCAACATCTCAGATCAGTACCAGCCCATCGGGCTCAATCTCACATCACAATGGGTTCCTGCGCTCACTGGGGGTGTGCAGACTCCTGGAGGGGCCCCTTATGGCCCAAGCGCAATAACAAGCCATCTCGTGGCATCAAAACTAGACCCACGGTCTCATATCAATCAAGCCACCTCGTGGCGTACATATCTCAGGCCCTCGGCCTCAAATCAGTATCAGTGTTTCCTCACAATGTAGGCCCCTGGCCTTACTCAGTCAAAAATCATCACAAGCCTCTCGGGAAATAGTAAAACAGTGTTTCTCAGCTCAAACATCATTTAAAATATCATTTAAGTTTCAAAAACTGAGTAAACATGGTTGAGTAGTAAAACAATGGAAATTAACATGACTGAGTTCAAGTATGAAGTCAAAACAGTGATGAAATAGTAATAAAAATCCCTGAAGGGTTTAAGTAGTTGGCATGAAGCCCAAATATGGCATTTAGCCCAAATAATGATGATAGCAATTAGTTTTCAGTCAAATACGCGTTAAAATCATCAATCGGGACGGACCAAGTCACAATCCCCAATAGTGCATGACCCACGCTCGTCATCCCGAGGCCCCCGAGACCTCAACCAAAAGCACAAACATAACCCAATACCTTATTCAAACTTGTTCCAATCATCAAAATGCCTCAAACAACATCAAATCTACCAAATCACATCGGATTCAAGCATAAGTTTCTAAAATCTTCCGAAATACGCTTTTGATCAAAAACCCAACCAAACCTCATCCGAATGACCTGAAATTTTACACACACATCCCAAATGACACAACGAAGCTACTGCAACTCTTGGTATTCCATTCCGACCCCCTATATCAAAATCTGGCCTATCAACTGGAAATCGCCAAAATATCAACTTCGCCAATTCAAGCCTAATTCTACTTCGAACCTCCAAAACTCATTCTGATCACGCTCCTAAGCCACAAATTACCTCTCGAAGCTAACCGAACCATCATAACTCACATACAAGCCCTCGAACACATAAGTCAATATCCGGTTGACCTTTTCAACTCAAACTTCCTTAAAAGAGACTAAGTGTCTCAAACTTTACCAAAATCATCCTGGACTCGATCCGACCAACCCGATACCATAAAACACGGATAACGAAAAATAAAGAAGCAGAAATGAGGGAAATGGAGCGGTAACTCATGAGACGACTGACCGGGTCGTCGCATCCTCCCCAACTTAAACAAACATTCATCCTCGAACAAGTCAAGAAACATACCAGAAGCCTCAAACAGGTGAGGATATCTGCTCCGCATCTCCCGCTCGATCTCCCAGGTAGCCTCCTCCACGGGCCGACCTCTCCACCACACTTTTACTAAAGCTATATCATTTGACCTCAACTTTCGAACCCGACGACCCAAAATAGCTATTGGCTCCACATCGTAGGTCAAATCATCATCCAATTGAACCATACTAAAATCCAGAACATGAGACGGATCCTCAATATACTTCCGGAGCATAGAAACATGAAATACCGGATGCGCACTCGACAAGTTGGGCGGCAAATCAAGCTTATAAGCCACCTCCCCAATCCTCCGAAGCACATCAAAAGGCACAATGAACTGAGGACTTAATTTACCTTTCTTCCCAAACCTCATAACACCCTTCATGGGTGAAACCTTCAACAGAACCTTCTCGCCAACCATGTAGGACACATCTCAAACCTTCCTATCAACATAACTCTTTTGCCTCGACTGCACTATACGCATCCTCTCCCGAATCACCTGCACCTTCTCCAAAGCATCCTGAACCAAATCAGTCCGCAATAGCCTAGCCTCGCCGAGCTCGAACCAACCAACTGGAGATCTACACCGCCTCCCATACAAAGCCTCATATGGAGCCATCTGAATACTCGACAAGTAGTTGTTGTTATAAGAAAACTCTACAAGCGGTAAAAACTGATTCCATGACCCTTTGAAATCAATGACACAAGCATGTAACATGTCCTCTAATATCTGAATAGTACGCTCGTACTGCCCGTCCGTCTGAGGATGAAAAGTTGTGCTCAACTCCACCTGAGTACCCAACTCTCTCTGCATAACACTCTAAAACTTCGAAGTAAACTGAGTACCTCTAGCTGAGATGATGAAAACTGGGACACCATGCAAGCAAACAATCTCTCGGATATGGATCCCTGCCAACCGCTCTGAAGAATATGTAGTACACACAGGAATGAAGTGCGCAGACTTGGTCAGCCGATCCACAATCACCCAAATAGCAACAAACTTCTTCAAAGTCCATGGAAGTCTAACAACAAAGTCCATAGTGATCCTCTCCCACTTCCACTCAGGAATATCCATCTACTGTAGCAAACTACCCAGTCTCTGATGCTCATATTTCACTTGCTGACAATTGAGACACCAAGCAACAAATCCCACAATATCTTTCTTTATTCTTCTCCACCAATAATGCTTCCTCAAATCTTGATACATCTTCACGGCACTTGGATGAATGGAATACCGCAAGCTATGGGTCTCCTCCAGAATCAACTCCCGAAGCCCATCGACATTGGGCATACAAATCCGGCCCTACATCCTCAATACCCCATCATCACCAATGGTCACATCTCTGGCATCATCATGTTGAACTCTGTCCCTAAGGACAAGCAAATGCAGATCATCATATTGGCGCTCACTGATGCGCTCATATAAGGAAGACCGAGAAACCATACAAGCCAATACCTGACTAGGCTCCGAAATATCCAACCTCACAAACCGATTGGCCAAGGCCTGAACATCAACTGCAAGAGGTCTCTCCCAAACTGGAATATATACCAAACTCCCCATATTCACTGCCTTTCGGCTCAAAGCATCAGCCACCACATTGGCCTTTCCCGGATGGTACAATATAGTGATATCATAATCCTTAAGCAACTCCAGCCACCTCCGCTGCCTAAAATTGAGATCCTTCTATTTAAACAAGTGCTGGAGGCTACGATGATCAGTAAACACCTCACAAGACACACCATACAGGTAATGCCTCCAAATCTTCAACGCATGAACTATGGCAGCCAACTCCAAATCATGAACGGGGTAGTTCTTCTAATGGGGCTTCAACTGGCGAGAAGCATAAGTAATAACTCTACCCTCCTACATCAACACACAACTAATCCCAACTCTCGAAGCATCACAATACACGGTGTATGGACCTGAAGCTGATGGCAAAACCAACATTGGAGCTGTGGTCAAAGCTGTCTTGAGCTTTTGAAAGCTCTCCTCACACTCATCTGACCATACAAATAAAGCACCCTTCTGAGTCAACTTGGTCAAGGATGATGCGATAGATGAGCATCCCTGAACAAATCGGCGATAATAGCCTGCCAAACCACCTCTATCTTTTTTGGATCAACCTGACTACCCTCGTTGGACACCATGTGCCCCAAGAAAGCCACTGAACTGAGCCAAAACTCACACTTGGAGAATTTTGACTAAAGCTTCTCCTCCCTCAATCTCTGCAACACAACTCTCAAATGCTCCACATGCTCCTCCTGACTACGCGAATATACTAGAATATCATCAATAAAGACTATGACAAACTAGTCAAGATAAGGCCAGAACACACTGTTCATCAAATGCATGAATGCCGCTGGGGCATTAGTCAGCCCAAAAGACATCACCAAGAACTCATAATGACTATATCGGGTCTTGAAAGCCGTTTTAAGGATATCTAAATCCCTGATTTTCAACTGGTGATAACCCAAACGGAGATCAATCTTGGAGAACACCCTCGCTCCCTGAAGCTGGTTGAATAGATCATCAATGCGAGGCAAAGGATATTTGTTATTAATTGTTACCTTGTTCAATTGCATATAATCAATGCACATTCTCATTGTGCCATCCTTTTTCTTATTCACAAACAGAACCGGCACACCCCAAGGTGACACACTAGGCCGAATGAACCCTTATCTAGGAGTTCTTGAAGCTGCTCCTTCAATTCTTTCAACTAAACTGGTGCCATACTATACGGCGGAATAGAAATGGGATGAGTGCCCGGCACTAGGTCAATAGCAAAATCAATATCCCTGTCCGGTGGCATGCCCGACAGGCTACAGGAAACACATCGAGAAAATCCCTCACAACTGGAACAGAATCAATACTGGGAGCCTCAGCTCCGACATCCCTCACAAATGCTAGATATGAAAGACAACCCTTCCCAACCATACTCTAGGCCTTCAAGAAAGAGATCATTCTACTAGGAACATAATCAGTCACACCTTGACACTCGATCCATGGCACACCTGGCATAGCCAAAGTGACTGTCTTAGCATGACAGTCCAGAATAGCACGACATAGAGATAACTAATCCATGCCCAAAATGACATCGAAATCCACCATACACAATAATAAAAGATCCACAAGGGTCTCCAGACCCCCAATAGTCACCACACACGACTGGTACACACGATCTACAACAACAGTATCGCCCACCGGGGTAGATACATGAACAAGTAAAACAAGAAACTCACGGGGCATACCCAAATAATGAGAAAAATACAAGGACACATAAGAAAAGGTGGAATCGGGATCAAATAATACAGAGGAATCTATACAGAAGACTGAAACAATATTTGTAATGACAGCATCTAAAGCAATAACATCGGGTCTACCTGGGTTGGCATAGAAACGGGAATTACTGCCCCCTGATAGACCTCCCCCTCTGGGGCGACCCCTGGCTGACTGACCTCCACCCCTAGCTGGCTGAGCAGGTGGTGGTGAAGAAACTGGCTCCAAAATCGACGACTGACCTCTTTGCTGGGACAAACTAGAAACACGACGAGGACACTACCTCCACATGTGGCCCATCTCACCACACTCATAACAACTCCCAGGTGCTGGAGAAAGGGACTAAAGGGAACCCCTTACACCAGAGTGACTAGTAGATGCACTCGACATAGAAGAGCCTTAAGCTGATGGAGCACGAGATGAACTCTGAGCTGGAAGGGCACTGAGTGATGACTGGCCCTACTGAGATCCATGATACCATGACCCGAATATGTCCCACGATAACCTGGGCGAGCTAGCTGAGCAGACCTAAATGAACGGCCTCTGTCATGATGAAACTGACCCCTCAAAGGAGTACCACTATAGCTGCCAGATCCTCACCTCTCCTCTCGCTACTAGTGACGAAAAGACTCAATCTCACGGGCAATATCCATAACCTCCTCGAAAGTAGCACCAGTCACCTCTCTCTAGTCATGAGAATACAGAGCTGATAAGTAAGACCATCAGCAAACCTCCTAATTCTCTCCCTATCTGTCGGAACCAACCAATTGGCATGACAAGATAACTCGGAGAACCTCAACTCATACTGCAACACGGTCATCTCCCCCTGACGCAACCACTCAAAGTGTCTACACAACTCCTCTCTACGAGACTACGGCACATACTTCTCCAAAAAGAGAACGGAGAACTGCTGTCAGGTAATAGGTGCTGCACCAATAGGCCTACGCCTCTCAAAATCCTCCCACCAAGTAATAGCAGCTTCTGAAAACTGATAGGTGGTAAAAGCGACCCCACTGGTCTCTAGAATACCGGCAGTACAAAGTATCCTCTAACACTTATTCAAAAATCCCTGGGCATCCTCGCCCTCTGCGCTACTGAAGGTCGGAGGCTGCAATCTACCAAATCTCTCCATCCTACGCTGCTCATCCTCCGGCATGATAGGAACCACATAGTCTTGAGCAGCTGTAACCGGCTGGGCTGGATGCGCCCCCGGCGTCTGAAGTCCCTGCATGACCTGCTCAGGTGTGCGAGCGGCGGGAGTCTGATTGCCTCCCCCGGCCTGAGAAGTAACTACGGCTGTAGTGACTGAAGCCGCCTGAGCCAGGCCAGTGCAAACTAATAATATCTGAGCCAAGGCCTCCTGAAGACCAGGAATCATGATGGGCACAACTGGTGCCTGAACTTGTGCTACTGGAGCATCCATAGCTGGAGCCTAATCCTGAGCTGGGGCAGCTGGTGGATCTATAGGTGCTGCCCTCACTGCTCTACCTCTATCACGACTATGCCCACATCATCGGCCTATGGTGGCCACAACTTGTGGCACTGGTGTTCATCCACCCTGTCCGCTAGCGCGTGTCCTCCCCATCTGTGAGAGAATATAATAACAGAAGTTTAGTACTCGGATCAACAAGTTCACACGACAAGAATTTCAAGAATACGAAGTTTTTCCTAAAGGTTCTACATCCTCTCGAGGATAAATATAGACATCTCTGTACCGATCCGCAAGACTCTACTAAACCTGCTCATGACTCGTGAGACCTATGTAACCTAGGCTCTGATACCAACTTGTCATGACTGTAACTCGTACCCGGTCGTGATGGCGCCTCTCATGAAGACAAGGCCAGCCGACACTTCCCATTTTCCAATTATTAACAGTTAAGCATTTAAGAAACAGTCTAGACATAATAAAATAAATTCGAAAACAACAACGATAACATAAATACACAGAAGAACACCCATAAACAGCCCTAACCAGGGTGTCACTAGTCATGAGCATCTATAAGTCATAATACAATTCTGCTAAATCCGTATCTAATACAACTGTCTGAAAGGAAATAGAAGCGATAAAGGAGTAGATACACAGGGCTGCGGACGTTAACAGCTACCTCATAATCTCCAAAAGCCCGCCTGAAGCTGGAGGAATCAGCCTTGGGAGCGGAACCAGTCGCCTAAATCTGTACACAGGGGTGCAGGAAGTAAAGTGAGTACTCCAACTCTGTGAGTAACAAAGGTAAATAACGACTGAAAGTAAGAAAACACGTAAGGCACAAGGCATTCTATAATGAAGCAGTAAAACCATTTAAAAGCAATAAAATAGTGGAAAGTTAAGTAAATCCTCTTTCAACAAGTAAACAAGTAATTGATAGGTAATTAAGGTAAGGTAAACAAATATAAGTTCGCCCCTTGAGCACAGTATCAACAAATTCACCCTTCGGGCAACATCTCAGATCAGTACCAGCCCCTCGAGCTCAATCTCACATCACAATGGGTACCCACACTCACTGAGGGTGTGCAGACTCCTACAGGGGCCCCTTACGGCCCAAGCGCAATAACAAGCCATCTCGTGGCATCAAAACTAGGCCCTCGGCCTCATATCAATCAAGCCACCTTGTGGAGTACATATCTCAGGCCCTCGGCCTCAAATCAGTATCAGTGTTTCCTTATAATGTAGGCCCCTGGCCTTACTCAGTCAAAAATCATCACAAACCTCTCGGACAATAGTAAAACAGTGTTTCTCAGCCCAAACATCATTTAAAATATCATTTAAGTCTAAAAATCTGAGTTAACATGTCGGAGTAGTAAAACAGTGGAAATTAACATGATTGAGTTCAAGTATAAAGTCAAAACAGTGAGGAAATAGTAATAAAAATCCCCGAAGGGTTCAAGTAGTTGACACGAAGCCCAAATATGGCATTCAGCCCAAATAATGATGATAGCAATTAGTTTTCAATCAAATACGCGGTAGAATCATCAATTGGGACGGACCAAGTCACAATCTCCCAATAGTGCACGACCCCACGCTCGTCATCGAGCGTGTGACTCACCTCAATATAACACTACGATGTGTAATCCGGGGTTTCAAACCCTTAGAGCATCATTTACAATCATTACTCACCTCGAACTGGCTAAATCTCTAGCTCGCGATGCCTTTGCCCCTCTAATCGGCCTCTACGCACGTCGAATCTAACCAAAATCAGAATGAGTATGTCAACATATGCTAAGGGAACAAAGCCGAAAACAATCAACAAAGGGCACAAATCCCGAAATTACCAAAATCTGACCCCCGGGCCTATGTCTCGAAAATCAGAAATTTTTACATTAATAAATTCCTCATCTCCCCACGAGTTTATGCATATCAAGAATACAAAAATCAGAGTTCAAATGACCCCTCAAATCCTCATTTTAAGGCCTCTTAAACTCAAGTCCTAATCCCCCATTTTTTTCAATTTAATTCCTTTAATTACAGCCCTAATCCATGAAATACTACCATAGAAATGTGTTTTAGGTCCAAAATCCTTACCTTAATGAATCTCCCTTGATATCCCTCTTCCAAATCGTCCAAAAGCTCTCGAGCCGAAGTTAAAAATGGTGAAATAACCCAAAAATTTGCGAAGGACTCTTTTAATTCATCTGCCCAGGGGTTCCCGCATCTGCGGTCCAAAATCCTCTTCTGCGGTACCGCATTTTCGGTCCACCCTTCGCTTCTGCGGAAATAACTTAACTGACCAAATACCGCATCTGCGGTCCACTCGCCGCATCTGCGACTCCGTAGGTGCGGTCCCTCTACCGCATCTGCAGTTCCTAACTCTACCTCTCCATTTCGTATCTACGTCTCCCCTTCTGCACGTGTGATGCCGCACGTGCGGTCCCCAAACCGCAGGTGCGAAAACAACAGAAGCAGAAAAATCTCAGCAGCTGCAATGACATCTCAACTTCTCCGTTAACCACCGGAAATTATCCCGAGGCCCCCGGGACCTCAACCAAAAGCACAAACATAACCCAATACCTTATTCAAACTTGTTCCAATCATCAAAATGCCTCAAACAACATCAAATCTACCAAATCACATCGGATTCAAGCCTAAGTTTCTAAAATATTCCGAAATACGCTTTTGATCAAAAACCCAACCAAACCCCGTCCGAATGACCTGAAATTTTACACACGCATCCCAAATGACACAACGAAGCTACTGCAACTCTTAGAAATCCATTCCGACCCCTATATCAAAATCTTGCCTATCAACCGGAAATCGCCAAAATATCAACTTCGCCAATTCAAGCCTAATTTTATTTCGAACCTCTAAAACACATTCCGATCATGCTCCTAAGCCAAAAATCACCTCCCGAAGCTAACCGAACCATCGGAACCCACATCCGAGAACTCGAACACATAAGTCAACATCTGGTTGACCTTTCTAACTCAAACTTCCTTAAAAGAGACTAAGTGTCTCAAACCTTACCAAAATCATCCCGGACTCGATGCAACCAACCCGATACTATAAAACACGGATAACAAAGCATAAAGAAGCAAAAATGGGGGATATAGAGCAGTAACTCATGAGACGACTGGCTGGGTTCGTCACATAGCCCTTGCGCAGTTTCTCTTTCTTTGCACCTGCTTCTTGCAAGGATGCTTTGGATTGCACCTATTTCATGTTTTCAAACAAAGAACAATTGTTAGTTTGAAATGGTGGTTGGTTTTGTGGCCTTGATTATTTCAATCACTTGATCTCGGCCTGGTTTCTTTGATGAAGATATCAACTACAGCTACATGTCCCTGAGGACCGATTTCATTTCAGGCCATGGAGAACTTCTGGCTTTTCCAGACATTACCATGATGATTGGTTGGTGGAACTCAACCTTTTCGACTTTATTTTGCTTTCGTAGGCCTTTCCCTTCTGACTTCTTTTTCTTTTTCTTTTTTTTTTATTTTTAACTTCGGTGCATTGGGGAACTTTTGGCTCCTCAAACTTTGCTGCAACGGCTAGCCGCGTCGGACCTAACCTTTTCCAACTTTATTTCACCTTCGTAGGCCTTTCATTTCTGGCTTCTTTCTTCCAACTTTAATTTCAGATCATTTGGGTACCTTGGCTTTTTAAACTTTTTCCGAGATGGTTGGCCACGTGGGACTCAACATTTTCAACTTCATTTGCCTTTATAGGCACTTCAATTTGATTTTCTCCTTCCAAGAGTTTTGATTTCAAAGCATCGGCCGCCATGGCCAGTCGAGGCCGACTTATGCCCCTAACGAGGCTGGGTGCCTTTTTGCATATTAGCTTGTATCAAATGAGAACCCTGTCAATCAGTCTTACCATCCTTTCTTTGTCTTAGTTTCAGAACAGAGTTAGACCGATAGGGATTCAAAGAAAACAAACAATGGGATGGAGAATAAGTTTAAAACAAGAAGTATCCCTTTTGGAGAAAGGAAAGAAGGACTTATCTAGAGTACATGCTGACTTCAATGAATATGACATGCCTTTTGGACTGGATGCCTGATCTGCGCAAACCGTCCGACTCTTAGAAATTCATCACAACCCTTTCCTCAAAATTTAGAAACCTAGCCAGGACTCTGTCGATGCCGATGACTATGAGAATCCTCTTTTCGATCAGGGGAGCCCTTTGCGGGTTTTTACGAGCTGGCCTCTCTCAATTCTCTACTCACCATTGCTTTACAATGCTCTTGGCGAGTTTTCACTAACAAGACTCTCATTTTGATTTCTTTGCTTATTTTCACCTCACGGTGCCTGTGTGGATTTTCACCAATAAGACTCTCTAATTTCATTTCTCTGCTTACCATCACCTTACGGTGCCTATGTGGGTTTTCACCAATAAGACTCTTTCATTTTATTTTTCTCATTTTTTTGTATCAGATACAAGTAACTCTATCCTCCCATTTTGAACCTCTTTGCCGATTGATCAGAAGGACTTGAACATGGTTTGGGTAAAAAGGAATTGGATTGAGTTACAACTTTGGAACCTTTCGGGCGAAACTACCGCCGAACCATTATAACATCTGCCCCAGTTTCACTTTTGGGGGAATTTGGATTTTTATTTTGGTATGACTGAACCCCAGAGAGAGGCTGCTTACGTATCCTTTCGGAATCAAGTCGAACGTAGTACAGGGAAACTTTGTTTTTGATTTTCTTTTGTTTTTCTGTTTTGTTTTGTTTTATTTTCCCTTTCTTTTTCCTTTACTTCTTTTTCTATTTTTCATTTTTTTCATTTCATTTTCTTTGTACTTTCTTCCTTTTTTGTGTGTTTTTCTTTTTCTTCTCTTCTTTTTTTCATCTCATTTTTTACAAAAGGGTAACCGGCTCAAATGGTTTACAAAAGGGTTAATGGTGTTTGGGTAGCAAGAATAAAAGCCTTCGTCATCCCAACCAGAGAATGTTAATACTATATGGAGGATCAAACATAGTACCTTTTGGCTGCATTTGCATTGACAGTTGTTTCAGGGACATTTCCTTCGATGTGTCACAGGTACAACGCTCTCTTTGGAAGTACTCTTGTTATTTACCATGTATGGATCTTTCCCATTTGGATCCAATTTTCTTTTAGCTATTCCAACTCTTTGTTTTATTTCCTTAAACTTATCTTCATTGTGATCTAATTCTTGATTCATTATTTCGATGTCTGATGGTGTTTCAGGATCTGGGTATGAAGTCTGCAAGCATGTAATGTTATTTAAGTCCACATTATTAGAACTGAAAGGAAGAAATAAGAAAAGTAAGAAAAAATTTGAAAGAATAAAGAAAGAAATTCATAGAATATGAAATATTGATTTCATTTTATTGAATTATGAAGATAACAGGGTTTACATTAGAATTTAAAGATAGTAAACTAAAAGAAACATCCGAGTTACACCCTGGAATAACTAGTGATGTAGAAAAGGTGGCAAGACTGGACTACCGGGATTCCCGACTGACTTGGAACGCCTTCCAGTTTTGCAATTTGGCATTGGGCCCCATATACAACACCTCAGCGGTGCTCGAGCCTTCTCCCGGCTGGACCATGTGGGTTTCATACAACATCTGCCTCATAGATCCACATATTTCTTTAATTTTTTCGGTCGTGAAGGCCTCATCTTCTTCTTCTATGTACTTGGGCTTGACGAATGTTTCAAAAATATGTGAGATTGGCTAAGGAAAAACCCAACCATTGTTCTTTCGCTCATTTGCCCACGTTTCATCAGCTGGCGTGGCTTGAAAACCCACACCAAAGAACTTCTCGCTAGCAGCCAGAGTGATAGGTTCTGTGATACCTTGCAATGATGTCCCGATCCCCTTCCCGGGCTTGTTTCCTTGGCAACCATAATTGACGCATTTGAGAGAAAGGGTTGAGGCCACGGGCTTCCTTCTTCATATTGGTTTGCGACCACAACCTCGAAAGCTTGATAGACTTATGTTCGCTACCTTCCCTAGCTTCCAGACATGGGAATGATGGGTCCTCTCCGTGGACTACGATCTCCTGATCTTCATATTCAAATTTTACCATCTAGTGGAGAGTGGAAGGTAGGGCCCCCGCCGCATGAATCCAGGGTCTTCCCAAGAGGAAATTATAAGAAGTGTCCATGTCTAGGACCTGAAATGTCACCTCAAAATCCATAGGTCCGATAGTGAAAATCAAATCGATCTCACCTATGGTGTCTCTCTTGATTCTATCAAAGGCACATACACAGACATTGTTAGGCCTGATTCTCTCAGTCCCAATCTCCATTCTTTGCAAAGTTGAGAGAGGGCAGATATCAACTTTGGACCCGTCATCCAGCATGACTCTTTTCACATAGTACCCCTCGCATTTGACTGTCAGATGAAGGGATTTGTTGTGGGAAACCCCTTCCGGGGGCAGATCATTCTTGCTAAATGAGATCTAGTTAACTGCGAAGAACCTTTATGCCATCCTTTCCAGTTGTTCAACAGTGGTTTTGATCGGAACATAAGCTTCATTGAGGGTTTTTATCAACACTTTCTGATGCTCGGTGTAGCTTACTAATAGAGATAGGAGTGAGACCTATGAAGGAGACTTTCGAAGTTGGTCTATTATCTCATAATTTACAGTTTTCATTTTACAGAAGAATTCTTTAGCCTTCTCAGCACTGACAGGATTCTTGAGTGGGAAACGCTTCTTCTTGGCTTTGTTCAAATCCTCCAAGTTAAGGTATTTCTCAACTGGGTTAGTTTCATTTGCTTCCCCTACAATTTCTTTCCCTTTGTATGTCACAATTGCTCTGTTGTAGTTCCAAGGGACTGTAGTGGGGGGTTTTTCATAGTCCTTTGTGGTGCGCGGCTAATGATCACGAGCTCACTCAAACTGGGTTGAATTACTGGTCCCCGTGCCACATAACTCCCTTTGGGTACATACATCTTGGGTCCCTTGTTCAACTCGAACCTCTTAGGAGGACTCAACGCCAATTGTTTTTTCATGTGAGCTCAGGGAACATAAAGAATAGTGTCTTTAGGGGGTAATGCCCATGTTTTATTTTCCACAGTCTTTTCTTCACTTCGAGGAGCGGAGTTACTCTTTTTCTCCCCCTTATCTTGCTTTGCGGCAGCCTTTGGCTTCTTTTTTACATCGGCTATGGCAATGATGACTTTCAGGGCTGGATCAAACTCTTTGTCTTCACAAATTATCCCAATAACTGGCCCGTTGTTATAGGTCGACAATGGGTTGTTGGTCACATTGGGGACCTCTTCATCTTTCAGCACTACTCTCTTTTGTTCTATTAAGTTTTCAATTGCCCTTTTGAGAGTCCAAAAGTCTTTAGTGTCATGCCCTTCCGCTCCCGAATGGTAAGCACATCGAGTACCGGGTCGGTAGGAGGGCGACTATGGATTTTGCCTGGTTTGGGGTATGGGTTGCAACAAACCCATTTGGACTAGTTTAGGGAAAAGGCTAGAGAATGATTCACCAATAGGCATGAAGTTTGTTCTTCTGGGTGGCTCCTAAGCACGGGCATTGTATGGAAAGTTATTTTGAGGGGGTCAGGGATTATATGGAGCTTGGTGAGGAGGGTTATTTCTAGGAAATGGAGATCGGTTTTGGTTACACTATTGTTGTGGCAGAGCATATGGTTGGGCGTTCATTACTGCGTACGGCTGAGGAGTCATAGCATAGTCCACATCCTGATGAGGATAATAATGTTGTGGGGTGCTTGGAGGGAAGTAACCTCTGGGTGGACGAGGGTTTCTCAGACTTGAGGCTGTCATTTCCACCTCTTCTTTCTTCTTTCTATTTGCTACACCACCTGAACCACTTTGGATTGCTTGGGATGTAGCTCTTATGGAATATTGGCTCAATATGCGACCTATCTTCAGACTATTTTCGACCATCTCGCCAATCTTGATAGCCTCAACAAACGACTTTCCCATTGTAGACATCATATTCTGAAAGTAGTCAGCCTCTTGGGCTTGTAGAAAAACACTGACCATTTCAGTCTCATCCATTGGGGGCTTGACCCTGGCCGCTTACTCGCGCCATTTAACAGCATATTCTTGGAAACATTCTGATGACTTCTTTTTGAGATTTGACAGGGAATTCTTGTCAGGAGCTATGTATATGTTGTACTAAAATTGTCTGAAGAAACCTCGGGCCAAATCATCCCATGTGTGCCAACGAGACATGTCTTGGTCAATGTATCATTCAAATGCAATGCCAACTAGACTCTCTTCGAAATAAGCCATTAGGAGTTCTTCCTTTCCGCCTGCCCCTCTTAGTTGATTGAAATACCTATTGAGGTGGGCTATGGGATCCCCGTGCCCGTCATACATTTTGAACTTGGGGTCTTGAAGCCAAGGGGCAAATGCACATGCAGGAACATACATAGATCACCATAGGATATGCTCTTTTGTCCACTCAAACCTTGTATATTTTTTAGGCTCTGTTCCATACTCCTCATTTTCTGGGTAATTTCCTCTTGCTCGGGGTTCTTTGTAGCCTTCTCCTATCCCACGATAAACTCGTACCGGTGTTGTTGAGGGTAAGAATTGGTGGTGAAATTAGTAGGTTCTGGTGGAAAAGATGGTACTTGGAAAGTGAAGGATGATGGATCAAAGCTTCGCCTGGGCAAAGTCGGTTGCACCACCACCGAGGTTGGTGGTACGGTAAATATATTGGAGGCCACTCTCGAAACCACCTAAGGGAAAACCTTAGAAGGTGTTCCAGTGAAGTGAGCTGAGATGGTAGGGTATCCAAATGGGGTGTTCGCGTAATTTATTGGGACGTTGGAATTTCCACTTGCTCTGGGAAGTAGCTCGGGGAAACTGGGTATGGTACTTGGCGTCTCTCTAACATTGGACCAGGCGTCCCACATTTCCAACACGTGGAGGCGCAATGCCCTATTCTCTTCAGCTGTCGCTGACTCTGAGGTTGGGATAACCGATAGAACCAACCACCTTAAAAACAGAACCTATACTCAACAGTAGACAACAAACTGGTTAGTTTGAAGCAATTAACACATAGGGAATCACACATTGGGGGTGTGATGCACCTATACAGTTAAATGTGTTTCTACATGTTTTGCAATGATTGCATGTCTCATCCCAGCTTTTGTTTATCTCCCCGATCTTTCTCTTGCTCTCTTTTGCATTCTTATTTTCCCTCTTATTATCTTTTCCTTATTTTCTCTCTTTTCTTTTTGTTTTTCTCTTTTACACATTTTCTCTTTTATTTTAAAAATCATGACCGGATCCGATGAGGATTGCCTACGTATCATGACGCCACGTGAATCATATCATCACATAGTTCAAGGAATAAATGCAAAATAAAAAAATTTGTTTTTTTTTTAAAATTTTTCATTAAAACAAGACTTTTACCTTTTCTCTATTACAAAGACTCTATCCTACATAATTGAGAATTGAAAACTAAAACAGACTCGAAACTGACTTTAGGAATGAAAATACAGACTCGAAAAAGAGAAAACAATTAGGAGTACATCAATGCCTCCAATCCTGCTCTAGGAACACCAACTGGTCTTGCTGCGGGCCTATGCACCATGTCATCCTAGAGGCGATAGAGATCATCCATTATCTGGCGAACAAATATCATGACCGTGGCGAAGAACATGGACATAGTCATGTCCTCGCACTCATTGCACTTCATCACAATGTAGTCGACATTTCTTCTAACCCTTTCTCCGATGATGCCCTTTTGCTTGCAACAACCGCCCAATCTGCTGAGATCTAGCCTGCAAAACCCGGGTGGCCGTATGATTCTGTTCTTGCAAATTCTGTAGGTCTCCCTCTAGATGTGTCATTAAAGCGTAGCAATGTTCCCTCTTGACCTTGAAGCTCTTTCCTTGTTTAGTCATTCCTCCCTCAAGGCTATTAAGCTCCTTTTTCCAACACATGACCCCTACATCATATCTTTCCTTTAATTGTCGAACAAAATTTGCCCATTCTTCTGCATTTTTGGCCAACTTCATTCATACTTTTACTAGCCCGGACTCAGTCTTTTGCAAGTCATCCTCAAAGTCACGTACTTTCTGCGTAAGGTTGTAAATGAGCCTTTCATCATTTCTACTTCTGCCTAGGTTCTCAGCTGTTATTCTCATTTTTCGAACTAGGGCCCGAAGAGCTTCATTTTCTTGGACCAACTTTCTTCTTTCACCCTCAGCTTCTTGTGCATGTAGATCATTATTGAATACGACGTTTCTCAATTCTTCTTGCAAAGCGTGAGTTGTGGCTTGATATTTTTTCTCCTTCTCTCCCCAAGGCAACCTTTCCCAAATTTTATCATCAAAATCTTGAACATGAGGTCTCTTGGCGGGCCTTTCCGGCTCGGGCTCGGGCTTTGGCTCATCATTTACACAAAACCTTTTCTCAAACCATGCAACATAATCCGGATCCACTTCCTCTCTTGCAAGATCCGGCACCTGGGTGTCACTTTTCAGATATCGGCAACCATTCCAATCTCGTTGAACTAAAGCCTTAGGCAGTATAGCTTCTGGGTGTAGCTCAGTGACTTGGGTACTCAAATCTACATCTTAGGGTACCACTTGATACCTTCCTAGTTGCCTTAGAACTCTTTGCGGTGGATATGGTTGGATACTCCTCAGGCCCATCATCATCAAGTAGCCTTTTGAATCTGTCATGTATATGACTTCTGTTACCAGAAGCCACCCTAGAGTCCATTCAATTTGACTTGCCTTTAAAGTCCTTAAGTGGGAAACCCAAGCCTCAAATCCTTCTGGACTTTTGTAATCTTTTACCCTTTCTTTATGAAGTTGTTCCCGTCCGCACCATAACTCACGAACTTAGGGTGATGGCGAAGATATTTGATCAACCATATTTGAAGAAGAATGTTGCAACCCTTGAAGAATTGAGCCCCTAGTTTTACACAATGTCAATGCTCGATAAATGTCCGCCAGCACTAACGGAACAAGTGTGTGATCTTCCTTGGTAGTGAGGAGTTGTGCAATTCTAGCCATGCAAGTGTCTATTGGCCCTTCCGCATTTGGAAAGACCATGATCCCCAAAAGTGCCACGATAAAAGCGAACCGACGATGAATTTGCCAGGTGCTCTTATCTTGTTTGTTGTTCAATCCTTTTCATGAGTTTCAAAACAAGCTGAATGCATGAACCTGAAGTATAAGAAGTAGAAAGAACAACATCCTTTGCGTACATGATCCTTCTTCATTTGTTTACTAATATTCAGAAGATCGAAGAACTTGTGCACAGAGGGAGCCCTTAGGAATATGAGATGTTGCTCCCTCAAGTCTTGGCCAAAGTCAATGTATCCGACCATTTCCTCCAGAGTAGGGGTGAGCTTGAAATCGGAGAAATGGAACACGTTGTGGACAGGATCCCAAAAGGTTACCAAGACTTTGATCAAATCCTCTCGGGGTTTGATGCTCATGATGTCTATAAGGGAACCCAACTACTTTTTCACCCAATACTGGCCATCTTTATCTAAATCATTACACCACATGCGAAGCTGCAACTGAGCTCGTTCTATGACAGATTGTGACTGGTTATGAACATCATTTATTTGGGACGGGTCCTGGACAATATTCATTTGTGAGGGGTCCTAGACAGTATTCATTGGGGACGGGTTATGGGCAATATTCATTTGTACCTATGGAGGGTTAAGGTCAGGGTTGACTCTTGTGGACTCTTTTTGGAAAACAAGTGTTACAACCCATATCCACATGTGTTGGTTCATGCCATATATTAGTTAACATAAATCCAAGAAGGAATTATCCTTGAGATGATAAGAAGTCAATCCTATTGGTCTTAAGTGATACAAGAGTGTATAAGGGTGATTAACCAGTATTAGAAGTTAAACGAATCAAGGATGTTGTAACTCGTATTTTCAGGTAATCTAGCGGTGCTTAATACACTCAAGAGGTCATCTATTAAGGTATTTTAATCATATAATATCCGTATCATAAGTCTTGAAGTCAAATGAGTTATGAAACAAAAGTCGACAAAAGTTGTCGCAACTTAGGTTCATAATTTTACTTAAACATTAGGTCAAATGTTTCTAATCTTTTCTCATAATTTACAAGGAATTACGGGGTGATCTACCCACCAAATTAAATATCTATGAGTCTAGTTTCCAACGCATTAAACCGTTCATCGATACGATCTCGGAGTAGAGAGATATTCGCATTTTCGCGAGACTGCGCCAAGCACCTCTCTATGGGGCCCACTAAGTCGGTTTAAGATATTTGGACCTATATAGGATGACTACAACCCGTTTTAAGTCATTTCTTTTCACTATTTTCAGACCTTAGAACCCTAGGAACATCCTCTCAAGGTTCTCTCAAGATTCAAGACCCAAACAAAGGGCAAACAACACAAATCAAGTGTCGGGAATTCCGTGGCGCTAGTAAATCTCTTGTTCTTCTTGTTGTTGCTCATTTTTGTGTCGTTCCAGCTCGTGTGGGAGGTGGTTTTAAAGGGTTTATGTTCTGTAAATACTCCCTCATGTTCTTAATATCAATCCTAGGTGATTTCAAGCCTTCTAAAGTGATTCTAGTGCCGAAAAACATTAATTGATCGCTAGTTTCGCTTTTTTGTTGTTGTGGCAGCATTGGAGGGATATTTCATGGAAATTTAAGGTCAAATTGGAGTTGTTCTTTCTGTATAAAGGTAAGGAACCTCTTACTCTATATGTATTTAAGATTATCCAAGTTGCGGCTAAGCCATTGAAGCTAGAACTTGTGAGATATATATCGAAAGGCTTGGTAGTAATGTTATTGTTTTGTGGACTGTTTTGCGTTGTTGTTGGGCTGCGTATTTTACTACTATCTTATGGAGTTTTGGAGGAGGACGGGTGTGGAGAAACACCATATATATATAGGGTTATGGGCTGATAGTTATTCGTAACATTTCCAGGTTGTTTGACACGACTACGGTGGTCGTCGTATGTATGGAGTGATTAGGCTATGTGTGGACTATTTTGGGAGGCTCAATATGTTTATTATTGATGTTGTTTGGGCTGTTTGGTGACTGTTTTGAATGGTGTGAGGTCATATATATAGGGGATGTGCTGTCCGTTTCATCGTAAAATAGGTTGTGGTCGATACATAATAGTTATGACGCTTAAATGATAACGATAGTATCGTTTCTCTTATTGTAGACTAAGGAGTTTTGACAATTGCATAGCTTGAGATTGGGGCAGTATATACAAGGTATGTGAGGCTATCCCTTTCCTTCTTTTGCACGACTCCGATTGCACATAATGTAATGAACGATCTTCCAAGATACTCTACTCTTAGAAGCTAGCAGTACTTACATTGTTTTCCCTCTTATGGAATGATTGATGTTAATGTTGCTTCTCTTAGTCTTATGTTATCAATGTTGTTAGTACTTCCTGATTCTTATAAGGTTCATAGTGAAGAGTTAGTCCTAATAACGTGTACAGAGGATACCGACCTTACGTCACTCCGAAAGGTTTAGAATGTGATTCCATGAGTCGAGCATGCATTATATATATGTATCTATTTTACTCTACCGAGCCACGCTATAGTTGGCCGGGTACGGCATCTATTGTGCAACCACTGATCAGTTGGGTTTTACCGAGCTCCACGTGGCCGGGTACGATTCTACCGAGCCTATTATGGCCGGGTACGATATGATGATGATGATGCCCACAGAGGCGAATGCTTTAAAGGTTTATGTATTTATACATATGTATCATGCATTTCATGTAAGTAGTCCTTAGAGGTACTAAGATGTTACAGGTGGTATATTCTTTATCCTTGCTTACATTACTGATCGTATTTATGGTTCCTTTCCTTACATACTCAGTACTTTATTCGTACTGACGTCTTTTTATTTGTGGACGCTGCATGTCGTGCTGCAGGTCCTGATAGACAGACAGGTGCATCTCCCCCACCACAGTAGACTGTCCAGTTCAGCGGTGATTGGCGAGATCCCTTCTCCGGACTTGCCTTGGTCTTGGTATGCAATTTTATTTATAGACATTATGGGTATGTCGGGGCCCTGTTTCGGCTATGTTGCAACACTTATGTTCTTTTAGAGGCTCATAGACAGGTGTCGGCTCATGTATAGTTTGGTATGCCTTGTCGGCTAGTTTTTGTTGTATAGTCTTTCATAGTAGCGTGGTAGCTCATACCTTATATGTAGTTTCTTGATTGTCTGGTCATCCCCTGCTATGTATATTCATGCCGTCATATTTTATTGCTGGTTGACCATGATCTAGGTCTACCATTTATATTGATCTCGTCTGCCCTAAAAGATAATAATGAAGGTTAGATGAAATGTGCGTTGGTGCTCGGCAAGTGTGGTCGGGTGCTAGTCATGGCCCTTTAGTTTGGGTCGTGACAAACTTGGTATCAGAGCAAGTCTGTCCTAGGGGTTGTCTATGAGCCGTGTCTAGTAGAGTCTTGATTATGGATGTGTAGCGCGCCACATTTATAATCAGGAGGCTACATGACATCTAGGGTTGTTACCTTCTTCCTGAATCTAGATCGTGCGTAGAGTTGAGTCGTAAGTGTTCGTCTCTAATATTCACCTTGTTTTTTTCAGTGATGCCTTCGACTAGGAAGCAAACGATTAGTAGACGGCTTGATACAGCAGCGGGAGAGGGTACCAGTCAGGTTCCCCAAGTCAGAGCAGGACAAAGTGAGGCTCAAAGTGAGATGCCCTCTCATACCTCATCTACTCCATCTCCTCCAGAGGATATTAGAAGGCACCCAGCGTCTCCAGTTCCTCCGTCTGGCACTCCAGACCAGGATAGGCGGAGTGCTTTGCAGTTATTGACTAGCTTGGTAGCTGCTCAGGCTCAGAGGCAGAATACTGCTGAGAAACCAGTTAGTACAAGAGTTCGTGATTTTATTAACTTAGACCCTCCAGTGTTTACTGGATCAGACCCGAAGGAGGACCCACAGACTTTTATTGACCAGGTTCATCGTACACTTCGGGTTATGCATGTTAGTGATGCAGAGGCAGTAGAGTTGGCTTCTTATCGGCTACGGGATTTAGCGGTTCTCTGGTATGATAGTTGGGAGAGATCCAGGGGTCCGAACCCTCCTCCAGCTGTGTGGAAGGAATTTTCTGAGGCCTTTCTTCGTCACTACTTGCCAGTTGAGATACGACGAGCTAGAGCTGATAAGTTCTTGAACCTTAGACAAGGTAATATGAGTGTGCGAGAGTACAGTATGCAGTTTGATTCTTTGGCAAGGTATGCTCCCCATATGGTGGCCGAGATGAGTGATAGGGTGCATATGTTCGTGAATGGGTTGGGACCACATCTAATAAATGAGTGTACGACAGCCTCCTTGGTGGAGGGCATGGATATTTCCTGTATTCAAGCTTATGCCCAGACCCTAGAGGATCGTAAGCGCCAGCAGAGGGCAGTTAGGGAGCAGGATAGGGGCCAGCATAAGAGGGCGAGATTTGCAGGGTATTCTGATGACTTCAGAGGCCGCATCAGGCCACAATTTTCGAGGAGTTCGGCGCCACCTGTAGCTAGTGCTCCTCCACAGTTTCAGAGGCCTCGATATGATCGATCCTATTCTGGTCCAGGTCAGAGTTCGCGGGCATCTGGCTCGCAACATCACAGAGATACTAGTCAGATGAGACCCCCAACACCACATTGTGATCAGTGCGGCAAGGCCCACTTTGGACTGTGTCGTCGAGGTTCTGATGCATGCTATTCGTGCGGGCAGCCTGGCCATATGATGCGGGATTGTCCTAATAGAGGAGGTGATGGTATGGCTCAGCCGACTGGATCTGTGTCTGGTTCTTCCTCATCAGTTCGATCTCTAGCACGGGATTTTCAGCAGTCGACAGGTCGTGGTAGGGGTAGGGGTGCAGTGCCGAGTTCGAGTGGTGCTCAAAATCGAACCTATGCTCTAGTAGGTCGACAGGATCTCGAGTCGTCTCCAGATGTTGTTACAGGTATTATATCTGTGTTTTCTTATGATGTATATGCGCTGATTGATCCGGGATCTACATTATCATATGTTACACCCTTTGTGGCTAATAAGTTTGGCATTGAACCTGAATTGATAAGTAAACCCCTTGCGGTATCTACTCCGATAGGAGATTCTGTGATTGCTAGAAGGGTATATAAAGGTTGCACTGTGATGATTTGTAGTCGTCAAACCTCGACAAATTTATTTGAGCTAGAAATGGTTGATTTTGATGTGATAATGGGAATGGACTGGTCGGCCTCATGCTATGCAAATGTTGACTGTCGTACGAAGATTGTTAGGTTCCAATTTCCGGGTGAACCCATCATTGAATGGAAAGGGAACATTGCTACACCGAAAAGTAGGTTTATTTCCTATCTTAAGGCAAGGAAAATGATCTCAAAAGGTTACATTTATCATCTCGTTCGCGTCAGGGATGTGGAGGCGAAACCGCCTACTTTACTTTCAATCCCTGTGGTCAACGAATTCCCAGATGTTTTCCCAGATGAACTCCCAGGCCTTCCTCCTGAAAGGGAGATTGAGTTTAGCATTGATGTGTTACCTGACACTCAACCGATCTCTATTCCTCCATACAGAATGGCCCCGGCAGAGTTGCGAGAGTTGAAGGTGCAGTTGAAGGACTTGCTGGATAAGGGCTTTATTAGGCCTAGCACTTCACCTTGGGGTGCACCAGTCCTATTCGTGCGGAAGAAAGACGGGTCGTTACGGATGTGTATCGACTATCGACAGTTGAATAAGTCTACTATAAAGAACAAGTATCCACTTCCAAGAATTGATGACCTTTTTGATCAACTCCAGGGTGCCAAGTATTTCTCTAAGATTGATTTACGTTCAGGGTATCATCAGGTGAGGGTTAGGGAGAAGGATATTCCAAAGACGGCCTTCCGGACAAGATATGGGCACTTTGAGTTCTTGGTAATGTCGTTCGGGCTAACAAATGCCCCAGCAACTTTTATGGATCTCATGAATACTATATTCAGGCCCTATCTCGATGTGTTCGTGATTGTATTCATTGATGACATTCTAGTGTATTCTCGTTCGGAGGCGGAACATGCGGGCCACTTGCGGATAGTATTACAGACGCTTCAGGATCGTAAGTTATATGCTAAGCTCTCCAAATGTGAATTCTGGATGAACTCAGTAGCATTCCTTGGCCATGTGATATCTGATGAGGGTATTAGTGTCGACACTCAGAAGATCGATGCAGTAAAGAATTGGCCGAGACCTACAACACCATCAGAAGTCCACAGCTTCCTAGGACTAGAAGGATATTATAGGCGGTTTGTAGAAGGATTTTCCTCTATATCATCACCATTGACTAAGTTAACACAAAAAGCTACCAAATTCCAGTGGTCTGACACTTGTGAACGTAGTTTTCAGGAGCTGAAGAATCGATTGACATCTGCACCAGTGCTCACTCTTCCTGAAGGAACAGAAGATTATGTGGTATATTGTGATGCCTCAGGTATAGGTTTGGGGTGCGTATTGATGCAGCGTGGGAATGTGATTGCTTATGCATCAAGACAATTGAAGAAGCATGAAAAGAATTATCCAACCCATGATTTGGAATTGGCTGCAGTAATATATGCTTTGAAGATATGGCGGCACTACTTATACGGCGTCCATGTTGACATCTACACAGATCACAAGAGTTTACAATACATCTTCAAGCAAAAAGAGTTGAATTTGAGGCAGCGTAGGTGGCTTGAATTATTGAAAGACTACGACGTCGAGATATTGTATCATCCCGGTAAAGCCAATGTTGTGGCAGATGCTCTCAGCCGTAAATCAATGGGAAGCTTAGTACATATTGAGGCAGGTAGATGGGGGTTGATTAAAGAGCTTCATCAGCTAGCCAATATGAGAATCAGATTGTTAGACTCTGATGACGGAGGTGTTACTGTACAGAATACATCAGAATCATCTTTGGTAGCCGAGGTAAAAGCACGACAATATGAAGATCCTATCTTAGTACGATTAAGAGAAAGCATTCAACAGTGTAAAAGTATGGCTTTTGGGATCGGAAAAGATGGGACACTGAGATACCAGAGCCGATTGTGTGTGCCTAATGTGGCAGGGTTGCGAGAGAAGATTATGAATGAGATTCATCAATCCCGATATTCCATCCATCCCGGCTCGACAAAGATGTATCATGATGTCAAGGAGCAGTATTGGTGGGATAATATGAAGAAGTCTATTGCAGAATTTGTGGCCCAGTGTCCCAATTGTCAACAAGTAAAGATAGAACATCAGAAACCCGGTGGATTGCTTCAAAATATAGAGATTCCGACCTGGAAGTGGGAGGTGATTAATATGGACTTCATTATTGGATTACCTCGCTCTTATCATAAGTTTGACTCCATCTGGGTGACAATTGATCGACTTACAAAATGTGCCCATTTTCTGCCAGTAAAGACAACTTACACGGCTGAAGATTATGCGAAGTTGTATATAAAGGAGATTGTTAGGCTTCATGGTGTGCCCATATCTATTATATCAGACCGAGGAGCTCAATTTACGGCTAACTTTTGGAGGTCTTTCCAGAAGGGTTTAGGCACACAAGTAAATCTCAGCACTGCATTTCATCCGCAGACTGACGGACAGGCTGAACGTACCATTCAGACACTGGAAGATATGCTACGAGCATGTGTTCTAGATTTTAAGGGGAATTGGGATGATCATCTTCCACTCATAGAATTTGCCTATAACAATAGCTACCATTCCAGTATTAAAATGGCCCCATACGAGGCACTATACGGGAGGAGATGTAGATCACCAGTTGGATGGTTCGAAGTCGGTGAAACAGAATTATATGGGCCAGATTTGATTCACCAAGCTATTGAGAAGGTGAAAGTGATACAGGAGCGATTGAGGACGGCACAAAGCAGGCAAAAATCTTATTCTGATGTCCGACGTCGTGATCTAGAGTTTGAGGTTGGTGATTGGGTTTTCCTGAGGATCTCACCAATGAAGGGTATTATGCGTTTTGGGAAGAAAGGTAAGCTGAGTCCAAGGTATATCGGGCCGTATAAAATTCTTCGACGGATTGGACAGGTTGCTTATGAGTTAGAATTGCCATCCGAATTGGAATTTGTTCACCCGGTATTCCATGTATCTATGTTGAGAAAATGTATTGGAGACCCTTCTCGAGTCATCCCTATCAAAGATGTACAAGTTACAGAGGACCTATCATATGAAGAAGTGCCAATGGCGATATTAGATCGGCAAGTCCGCAAGCTGAGAACAAAAGATGTAGCTTCCGTCAAAGTATTGTGGAGGAACAAAAATATGGAAGATATGACATGGGAAGCAGAAGAGGAGATGAAGTCTAAATACCCTTACTTATTCCAGAATAAAGATAACAAGGATGCTGGTGGAAGACAGAATACATTGGAAGATGAAACGGCTCTATGAGGTAAGCAATAATTTGAGAATACTCCTCCTTAATACAAAATGGTGATATGTAGATAATGTAAATACGCATAATGCTTTGTGTAGCCTTGTGAAGCCATATGTTGGGATTAATTACTTGCAAGTTTTGCTAGTGACCATTTTATAGGGGAAAATTGATCGGAAATTTCAATTGGAATCCACGATGATTTAAACTCCCCATAAACCCTTACATTCGAGGACGAATGTTCCTAAGGGGGGGAGGGTGTTACAACCCATATCCACATGTGTTGGTTCATGCCATATATTAGTTAACATAAATCCAAGAAGGAATTATCTTTGAGATTATAAGAAGTCAATCCTATTGGTCTTAAGTGATACAAGAGTGTATAAGGGTGATTAACCAGTATTAGAAGTTAAACGAATCAAGGATGTTGTAACTCGTATTTTCAGGTAATCTAGCGGTGCTTAATACACTCAAGAGGTCATCTATTAAGGTATTTTAATCATATAATATCCGTATCATAAGTCTTGAAGTCAAACGAGTTATGAAACAAAAGTCGACAAAAGTTGTCGCAACTTAGGTTCATAATTTTACTTAAACATTAGGTCAAATGTTTGTAATCTTTTCTCATAATTTACAAGGAATTACGGGGTGATCTACCCACAAAATTAAATATCTATGAGTCTAGTTTTCAACGCATTAAACCGTTCATCGATACGATCTCGGAGTAGAGAGATATTCGCGTTTTCGCGAGACTGCGCCAAGCACCTCTCTATGGGGCCCACTAAGTCGGTTTAAGATATTTGGACCTATATAGGATGACTACAACCCGTTTTAAGTCATTTCTTTTCACTATTTTCAGACCTTAGAACCCTAGGAACATCCTCTCAAGGTTCTCTCAAGATTCAAGACCCAAACAAAGGGCAAACAACACAAATCAAGTGTCGGGAATTCCGTGGCGCTAGTAAGTCTCTTGTTCTTCTTGTTGTTGCTCATTTTTGTGTCGTTCCAGCTCGTGTGGGAGGTGGTTTTAAAGGTTTTATGTTCTGTAAATACTCCCTCATGTTCTTAATATCAATCCTAGGTGATTTCAAGACTTCTAAAGTGATTCTAGTGCCGAAAAACACTAATTGATCGCTAGTTTCGCTTTTTTGTTGTTGTGGCAGCATTGGAGGGATATTTCATGGAAATTTAAGGTCAAATTGGAGTTTTTATTTCTGTATAAAGGTAAGTAACCTCTTACTCTATATGTATTTAAGATTATCCAAGTTGCGGCTAAGCCATTGAAGCTAGAACTTGTGAGATATATATCGAAAGGCTTGGTAGTAATGTTATTGTTTTGTGGACTGTTTTGCGTTGTTGTTGGGCTGCGTATTTTACTACTATCTTATGGAGTTTTGGAGGAGGAAGGGTGTGGAGAAACACCATATATATATAGGGTTATGGGCTGATAGTTATTCATAACATTTCCAGGTTGTTTGACACGACTACGGTGGTCGTCGTATGTATGGAGTGATTAGGCTATGTGTGGACTATTTTGGGAGGCTCAATATGTTTATTATTGATGTTGTTTGGGCTGTTTGGTGACTGTTTTGAACGGTGTGAGGTCATATATATAGGGGAGGTGCTGTCCGTTTCATCGTAAAATAGGTTGTGGTCGATACATAATAGTTATGACGCTTAAATGATAACGATAGTATCGTTTCTCTTATTGTAGACTAAGGAGTTTTGACAATTGCATAGCTTGAGATTGGGGCAGTATATACAAGGTATGTGAAGGCTATCCCTTTCCTTCTTTTGCACGACTCTGATTGCACATAATGTAATGAACGATCTTCCAAGATACTCTACTCTTAGAAGCTAGCAGTACTTACATTGTTTTCCCTCTTATGGAACGATTGATGTTAATGTTGCTTCTATTAGTCTTATGTTATCAATGTTGTTGGTACTTCCTGATTCTTATAAGGTTCATAGTGAAGAGTTAGTCCTAATAACGTGTACAGAGGATACCGACCTTATGTCACTCCGAAAGGTTTAGAATGTGATTCCATGAGTCGAGCATGCATTATATATATGTATCTATTTTACTTTACCGAGCCACGCTATAGTTGGCCGGGTACGGCACCTATTGTGCAACCACTGATCAGTTGGGTTTTACCGAGCTCCACATGGCCGGGTACGATTCTACCGAGCCTATTATGGCCGGGTACGATATGATGATGATGATGCCCACAGAGGCGAATGCTTTAAAGGTTTATGTATTTATACATATGTATCATGCATTTCATGTAAGTAGCCCTCAGAGGTACTAAGATGTTACAGGTGGTATATTCTTTATCCTTGCTTACATTACTGATCGTATTTATGGTTCCTTGCCTTACATACTCAGTACTTTATTCGTACTGGCGTCCTTTTATTTGTGGACGCTGCATGTCGTGCTGCAGGTCCTGATAGACAGACAGGTGCAGCTCCCCCACCACAGTAGACTGTCCAGTTCAGCGGTGATTAGTGAGATCCCTTCTCCGGACTTGCCTTGGTCTTGGTATGCAATTTTTGTTATAGACATTATGGGTATGTCGGGGCCCTGTTTCGGCTATGTTGCAACACTTATGTTCTTTTAGAGGCTCATAGACAGGTGTCGGCTCATGTATAGTTTGGTATGCCTTGTCGGCTAGTTTTTGTTGTATAGTCTTTCATAGTAGCGTGGTAGCTCAAACCTTATATGTAGTTTCTTGATTGTCTGGTCATCCCCTGCTATGTATATTCATGCCGTCATATTTTATTGCTGGTTGACCATGATCTAGGTCTACCATTTATATTGATCTCGTCAGCCCTAAAAGATAATAATGAAGGTTAGATGAAATGTGCGTTGGTGCTCGGCAAGTGTGGTCGGGTGCTAGTCATGGCCCTTCAGTTTGGGTCGTGACAACAAGTTTTCAATTTCTAGAGAAAATCAATGGACAAAGACCTCTTTTATGCTACTTTAGAAAAAATGGTCATTTTTGCAAATGTGGCCCTTTTGCAATTCCAAACAAATTTTGAGGTCGGGGGAAAGTATTTTATTGGAAAAGACAGCTTTTAGACAGACTTGCCCGTTCTTCCCGAAAATAGCCTTTCGACAATTGAAAGGTAATCTAAGATTATTCCGGTAAGAACGATTTAAAATACAATCGAAGCTGGTCCGACTTATTCTTTTGATCAAAGACCTAAACTACACTTTACTCGATTATTTATTTTTTAAAAATGAGGCCGAACCTTATGTGGGTTGCCTACGTATCCCACATCCGGTGAGAATCAGACATGCGTAGTTCAGTCAATTTTGACATAAAAACATGATATTTGACTCAATTTTTTTTTTTGAAACACATTTTTCCTCTCTTTTTTCAAAGATTTCGATAGATTTTCGAGGCATTTTTCAAATATCGGGATTTTCAAAAATCGGGTAAATTCTCTATCCTAGCTCACTCTTGGTTTTTCTCTTTATTTCCTTTTCCTAGCCAGTCAACATGCAAGCCGAAACAAATAAATATTGACATAACACGTAGGATGCATCAGGATGGTCTTTATTTTTGGGTACACTTGTCCTAGATGGACCCAACCCCTGTGTTGAGTCCCCAAGGTCAAATGCATGTGATGCAAATAATCATTCCTACTAAGGATCCGATATGAGGTTGCGTTATTCTAAGTTTAAAACCTATGGTTTGTGTTCTAAACCTGGCTTACCCGACCGGACAAACTCGAGTCGAGGAGGGGGCAACGTACCATGAGCACAAAAGTCTGCCCGGCCTTATTGCTTGCCCAACCCCGTTCTATTTGGTATAACTCTAACAGAAAAAGTGGTCCACGCGAACGTGTGCACCATTATTTTAGAAGACCCAGAAGGGAGGCGTAAGAAGACATTTAAATACAGTTCAAGTAATATTAAAGCGGTAAATAAATGGTAATTAGCACATTAAGTCCACGAAATACAGTAATATCGACAATAAAGCCAAATAAGAAATCACATTAATAAGCTCGAATTCTTGAACCCTGAACCAGAAGTTCGGGGTCTTATTCCCCAGCAGAGTCGCCAGAGTCATACCTCCCTTTTTATTGCCCGAAAGGGTAATATAAGGGAGATTTTCCAATTGAAGTGACATTATTTGAAATGAGATTAACTAATTTATCAGAGTCACCACTTGGAATAGTTTATTTGGTGTCCCAAGTCACTGGTTAATTTTAAATCCAAAATCGAGAAAATTTTATTTTTTAAAGTCTGCGAACCAGAAATTCTAGATAAGGAATTCTGTTAACCCGTGAGAAGATGTTAGGCATTCCCTGGTTCCGTGGTTCTAGTGCAGTCGCTTAGTGACTATTACTTGTCTTAAGTAGTCTAATTACTTATTTTTATGACCTATGTGCATTTACCTTTTAACATTTTTAATCACTTGACTTGTTCGTAATTAAAGAATTGAGTTACGCGTACGTATACTCTTTTCCTTTGGCGCGTCGAAAATCATGTCACACGAACGTGTCCACAATTAATAAAGCTTTGTTTATTTTATTAAGAAAAGTTTGGTTGAAGTTGCGCGAATGCATCCCTCGAGTTACATTTTAGAATTAAAATCACAATATGCTACGCGAACGTATACATAATTGCAATACTAATCTAAATCGAGCCTAAAGCAAACTACGATTATTTAGGGTTATTTTAATACTATGTTAATATTTATATGAGGGCCATAGGTTATTTAGTGAAAGATGTCAAACCTCAATTTTTAGAAGGCTTGTTTAATTAAGGTAATAAAAGGAGTTCTTACTTACAACTATTTTGGATTCAATGTCAAACTATAAATTATAGGTAGGGAAACATGAGGCAGGTCTTTATTTATTTGAAAAAAACTGGGCCAGCAATAGGCCCGATGTATTATTAAAGGCAATTACTAAAGCAAAATAAGGCTGATACCCACTGGGCTCAAAATTTATCCCAGGCGTAAGATGAAGGAGGGGGGTAGCACAAGGAGCATGTTGTGGCTTGGCAGCCTGATTTGGGCCATCGCCAGGCCCAATCGTTTTAAAGACCAAGCTTTAAAGCCTGCTAAAGCTTAAATCACACCAGTTTATGTACACCAAACTTTGCACAAAATCCTAAATGAAATACCTAACATAGTGAGCCTCAACTTATTATCATGCATTTTTATAATGACAAAACAAGATTGAACCTAAGGCTATTCATAATTTGCCTTAAACTCAGATATATGGTCATTTCATAAGTGCTAAAATTAGTGATAATTTAAAGCTAACTGTACACGAGCTACTTGACTTTATAAATTGAATTATTTAACTGCTGAACCAAGGCTAATTATTCTGATGAAGTATCCAATCTGAAGGACAAGCATAATGTGGTATGGATTGGGATAAAAATTGAGCTCTAAAAGTAGTAAAAGCCTAGAAACCACACAAATGGTGATTTCGAACAAAGCTCCTTCACTTGGGCCAACATTAGGCCCAATGATTTCAATAAGGAAACTTGTTAAGGTCCTACTGACCCTCAGCCTTAGGTAAAACAAACTTCACATTAAATGAAGACCAACATTATACCAATTCTGTAAAATCAACATACATAGGCAAACCTGCTATGAGTCTTATTTCACCATCATGTTATAACAATGCCAAATTATCATTGAATGGCTTACTAATCATCCTAATTTCGAATGTATAGTTATTTTAACTATGCTAGCATTCTGACAGTGAGATAAATCTTTTCAGCAATTAACTATTCACTTTTGAACATGTATAACATTAGAATAGCATACTCTAACAATGAACTAAGTTGAATATCTGTACACTATATATTACAACAACAGATCCAAGATTCTTAAACATGGGGAAAAAAACTGTATATCCAAGAAAGATATAAGATATCATAGGCAGACAAATAAGAAAAAATTGGAACTGAACACTCTTGGACATCTATTTTAACACTACAAATTTATAAGTTCATCTTTGTCATTCAAGGGTTCTAGAAGTACCTGGGTACAACAAAGAGTAAAATGAGAAAAATCTCTTAGGGACAGCAGAAATCAGCAAAGAACTTCAGCTAAAACAACTAGCAGTATATAACAGCAAACAACAGCTCCACATTCAAACCATTTTTTAACTTGTGAAAATAGAAAAAATCCCAGAATCCAACACCCAAAATGTCTTCAATATCAAAGTACCAGCTTAAGAATCTAACCAGAAAAACTGAAGCTTTCAAAGAGCTTTTAAGGAATTTTCTCAGTGTTTTCAAAAACCTTTGAGTGTAGAAAATGCTAATGATTGTCTGTATTCTTAGGGTTCTAAAACATCTGATTGTGTTTTCAGAGATTTTTGTGAAGAGAATAAGGCTGAATTTGTGTCCAAAAATCAGAATGAGAGGACCTACTTATGTATAGGCTGCCTAGGGAGGGTATATCTTGGGTATATTCCTTATCCTAGGGAATAAATAGTACTGTCCTTTTTAAAGACCTTGGTACAGCTGTCCTATATTTCAGCATCTTTTATAACAGCTAGGACAGCTGTGCATTTTTGATTATTTAGCCTAAGTAAAAATTCAATTTTAACCTTTAGGTTACTGCCTATTTCAGTTCTATCCTAAACTTTTATGTTCAACTGAGTCCCTAAAGTTTCTATTGATCTACACACTTAGGCAAATAGAAACAAATGGGGCTAAAATCATTAATTGAATAAAAACAACCAACAAGGCTGACTTAAGCAAATTAAAACATAAACCTAACTTCACAATGCTTTTCAGATTATCAATTTTAAAATGAGCATAGGCAGACGGGTTTAAACAAACGAACAAAATAAATTTAATAATACTGAACCTAAGCTAATTATGCATTAAACAACTATATATATAAAAAACTAAGCAAGCAATTTCAGTATACTAGAAGATGATTCCAAACAAACAGCACAACAAACAAAAAGAAAGAAATTAACAACTAATCTACAACAAAAATGAGGTTATTTAAAGATATAAACTACACGAGTCACTAATTGAAACTTGGTTAATTAAACCCCTAAGAAACTGATTTTCTAAGGAAGTTCAAGGATTGAAACGGGGGCGGCTTCTAACAATGAAGAACAAACACAATTCTAGCAAGGAAACAAAAATAAACCTAAAACATGTAACTGAACATAAAGAAAGGAGATGAAGATGACTCTCAGAAAAGGAAAAGGAAAGCAAGAAGGCAACAAGATTTACCTAAAGAGAAAAAAAATTGAAAAAAGGTCTTCAAGCGGAGGTGGATTGATGCAGGGGTCCAAATCTCTCCGAAATGACCCAAAATTGATGTTAATCAGTTGTTCTTGCCAAGAACAACTGACTAGCATGCATTTCTGGCTAATTCGAACCTTGAAGCTGAGTAAGTTAAGGTCTTCTGCTCGTCGTTCTAGCTCCAAATTTAGGGGAATTTTGTGGGGGTTTTGGGTCAAGTTGATGGTGGAATGATGAAGAGGGTGAGGTGAGGAGTACGGGGTAGCGATTTGGTTGTGTTTGGAGCAGTTGAGGTTTTGGCCGAGATTTTGATCTAAGATTCGAGGAATTTAATAGGGATTTGGGGAAACTGGTTAAGAGATTCATAAAGAGGAGGCGAAGGGAAATCTAGGGTGTTTATTTAGAGTGGATTGGAGCGCCAGAACCGCCGTGATGCGATTCCCGGCAGGTGATTCCCGGTGGAGCGGCGAGGGAATAAAGGGGCGGCTAGGGTTTGCTTTGAGAGAGAATAGAGATGGAATGAGAGGGGTAATGGAGGGGCTGGTTTCCATTCAGACAGTTATATGGTTAATGAGGGATTAGTTCCGGGCCATTAGATCATAGAGATCCAATGGCTGTGATTAAGGGGGGACAAAACAGTGTCGTTTTGGACTATATGGAGATGGACCGGGTAAGGATTGGTTTGGGCCTGGGTCTGGGTGAGTTTGGGAATGATTTGGCATTAAAGAGTGGCCCAATTTCAATTATAAAGCCCCATTTTCACTTACTTCTTTTTCATTCCTTTTCCTTTTCTCTTTTTTTTCTTTTTTTTAATTAAAGAAAAATCCTAAATTAATCTAAAATTGTGGAATTAACTAGTTACCTAATTACAAAAATTATAAAAATCAACTAATCCTAAATTAAAAGTGAAAAAATCAATAATTTCAAAATAAAAGGAAAAATGAAGCATTTTTGTGATTTTCATTTTATAAAATAAATAATTATTGATTAATCCTAAAAATATAATAATAAAGCCTAAATGCAATGCATGACATTTTTGGTATTTTTCATGATTTAAATAAAAATTAAACATGCACAGAAACGCAAACAATTAATAAAATTCTACAAAAATTCCTAAAAATGGAAAATAATAAAAACAATCTATTTTCTTGGATTCTATAGGAGTAGTTCACAGAGGGCAAAAATCACATGCTCACACCCTCACACCCTCATTTCACCTCATAACCGCACTGACGACTCACATGCCAAATAGAGCCATTCTCACATAGAAGGCAAGTAAACAATGGTGTACATCTATACTCAACAATATCAAGAAAACCCCTTATCCGATAAGAGTGCTTAACTACGTGTATGCTTGTGCGGCTGTCCTAACATGGTTCACACCAGCTAGTAAGCATAAGGAAAAGAACGAATAGCACGTAGAATGTTTTCTCACAACTTTCACCAGATAAGCTCACACATGTAAGTGTACCACTATACAAATAACAACAACTAGCATTGCCCTAGGCCATCACAAATCATCACAAATCAATCCCTGATATATCCCACCTTGTCTCGCCACTTGTGCAATAGTAAAGTAAATGTCCGCCTTGTCTCACCACACGTGCGTAATAATGTTCCCACCTTGTCTCGCCACATGCGCAACCCACACATATATATAAAATCTGCCTTGTCATGCCACATGTGCAAATATCAATAGTAACAATAGCACGGCAGAAACCTCGTGCATCCCCATAACAACAACCGCACGGCAGAAACCTCGTGCATCACAATATCAACAACCGCACGACAAAAACCTCGTGCATCACCACAACAAGTATAACAACAACAATGACAGTAATACAAAGTACGACATGTAAATCACTCAAGAACCTTTGATCACAAGAAATGGTAGAACTAGTTCACAAGGAATAACCATAATAAAGAATACTAGGCGTAATAAGAACAACTTAACAGGGAAGGAAGCAATATGTATCAATGGTCCCACAATCTCTCACCATGTGGCTGGTATCTCCACACTCAAAGCAACCTCTATGCTGACGTGGCTGTGGAAACTATGCAGTACGAGTACTTTGAAACCCATGAGCACCTGAAACACTGTGTGAAGATGGAAGTGCAAACTGAATTGGCTGGCCCACAAAACCTCTACCATGATGTACCCTGCTTCCAAAATAAGGACTAGTAGATCTCTCTGGTCTACAAGGCCTCCTCGCCTCCCTGTCCTCTCTCTCCTGAACTCGCATGTCCCCTTTCTCATGGCCCCACATGTCTTCTCTCTTTTAATCTTGCATGCTCTCTACTCGGTGAGTGATCCCTACCACCTGCTTAAATTAAACATCTAACTCTAACTGTCGAGGCATGTTGAACTGAATATCTTGCCTGAGTCCCTCAATGAATCTACGGACATGCTCTCTAACTGTGGCGATCAAAGCAGGTGCATGCCTAGCCAAATCACTGAATCTCATGGCATACTCTGATATTGACATAGTGCCCTGACGCAGCTACTCAAACTTCGCACGCCATTCATCTCTAAGGGACTGGGGGTACAAACTCTCTCAGGAACATCACAGAAAACTGAACCCATGTGAGAGAAACTGACTCGGTCGGGCTACCCAACTCATACGCCCACCACCATTGATAAGCCGCTCCCCTGAGTTGAAACGTAACAAAAGCAACCCCGCTCATCTCCACAATACCCATAGTGCAAAGAATGTGGTGGCACTCCTCTAGGAAACCTTGGGCATCCTTTTGTCTCCAATCCACTGAAGGTAGGAGGGTGGTACTTCTTGTACCTCTCAAGTCTGATCTGTTCTTCCTCAGATGTTGCTGCCCTAACCACAGGATGAAGGGGGACCACGGGCTGTGTCGCCATGACACCCGAAACCTGACCAACATGACCTTGCTGCTCTGGAGTGTGGGCGGCGGGAGTTTGAGCTCCTGCCCCGGCCTATGAAGTAGTTGGTGCAACCGGAATCAAACCCCCCCCCCCCCCCCGAGCCAATGTACCAAACATACTCAGGAACTGTGCTAAGGTCTCCTGAAGTCCAGGGGTAACAGCAGGCGCCTCCGGTACCTACCCCTCAACTGGAACTACTGGCGGCTCCTCAACTGCTGCTCTAATAGGCGCCCTAGCTGCAATACATGCTCCTCATCAGCCTCTACCTATGCCCCTAGCGAAATATGCTAGGGGGTAACGTCATTAGGAACTACAAGTCGTGTCCTCACCATCTGTGAGAGAATAGAACGATAAAAGTTCAAACTTCGAGATCAATAAACTTGCACGATAGGAATAAAGCAAGTGAAATTGTCCTAATAGTTATGTAGCCTCTCGAAGATAAGTACAAACATCTCTGTTCCGATCTGCAAGACTCTACTAAACTCGCTTATGACTCGTAGCACCTATGAACTTAGAGCTCTGATACCAACTTGTCATGATCTAATTTCCCTTCCGTTAGGTATCATGATGGCACCTAGTCTTAGGGACTAGGTAAGCCTAACATTAATCGAAACAACAACATTATTTTAATAACATCTAACAATTCGAAATAGAAATCTCTTAGAAATTTACAACCCAAAAATTGGTAGTACAAGTCATAAGCTCTACAGAGTGTTTGCTAGAAAACTTCTAAATACAACTGTCCAAGAATAAGAATAAACAGTGCCAAAATGAAAACTAGAAGGTGACTCTGAGCATGCGAACGCGGCGGCAGGTTTACCTTGAGTCTCTAGAGCAACAATCTGTACAACTACTAACGATCAAAACCTAGATCTATACAAAAATGTGCAGAAGTATAGTATGAGAACACCAAAGCGGTACCCAGTAAGTATCAAGATTAACCTTGGTGGAGTAGTGACGAAGAACAGTCGAGACACCCATTGGACTAAATAACCTGAACGAAAATAAGTATCTACATAAAGACTATGCGATATGGCTAACAATACAATAATTGTGATAAGAAAGGAGAACAATGAGTATCGGCGGAATACCATAATAATGGCACTGAAGAGTGAACTAAAGCACAACCTAAATCTGAAATCACAGATACAAAAAAGACAAGTAATAACTCGACAACTACTACTGCTCTAACATCAGGTTTTAGTCAACAAACTCCACGAGCTACCAAACCTAGGACAAATAACAGCTCACAGGTCTCAATACCTGAACCCTAACACTTGGCATCATGTGCCCTCATTTCACCTCATAACCACTTTGACAACTCACGTGCCAAATAGAGCCATTCTCACATAGAAGTCAAGTAAACAAGGGTGTACATCTATACTCAACAATATCAAGAAAACCTCTTATCTGATAAGAATGCTTAACTACGTGTATGCTTGTGCGAGTGTCCTAACATGGTTCATACCAGCTAGTAAGAATAAGGAAAAGAACGGATAGCACGTAGAATGTTTTCTCACAATTTTCACAAGATAAGCTCACACAAGTAAGTGTACCACTACACAAATATCAACAACAAGCATTTCCCCCAGGCCATCATAAATCATCACAAATCAATCTATGACATAGCCCACCTTGTCTGGCCATATGTGCAATAGTAAAGTAAATGCCCGCCTTGTCTCGCCACACGTGCATAATAATGTTTCCACCTTATCTCGCCACATGTGCAACCCACACACACACACACACACACACACACACACACATATATATATATATATATATATATATCCCACCTTGTCACGCCGCATGTGCAAATATAAATAGTAACAATAGCACGGCAGAAATTTCGTGCAACCCTAAAACAACAACCGCACGGCAGAAACCTCGTACAACACAATATCAATAACTGCACGGCAGAAACCTCGTGCATCACCACAACAAGTATAACAACAACAATGACAATAATACAAAGTATGTCAATTAAATCACTCAAGAAACTTCGATCACAGGAAATGGTAGAACTAGTTCATAAAGAATAACCATAATAAAGAATACTAGGCGTAATAAGAACAACTCAACAGGGAAGGAAGCAATATATAACAACTATCCCACAATGTACGGTTCAACAACGAGGAAACTAACACGAGTCAAATAATTCCAAGTAAGTGCAAGTCAACTAAGGCATAGGATGTTTAAGCTTCTTTTAAGGTTGGGCAATTACAAAAGAGATACAACATATTCAAATAAAGTAGGCAACGGGAGGATAGCCATAATCTCAGTTAAGGGTGAATATTTACAAAGAGGGTAACTATAACTTCAAATAACAAGAAGCAGTTTAGGAAAGAGATAACATGGCTATAAAAGAGATAATTGTTTCAATTAAGGCACATATTAAACAAGTAACAATAATAGTGGATCATGAAGTGATTGATTCTAATTACGCAGGTAGATGTGAACTTAGTAATTAAGGAATGCAATCATAACAAAAACAACTACATATTCAATGAATAAAAGGACCTATAAAACCTAAAAGGCCAATTTCCAAAAATAAGTCTGAGCACGTACTCGTCACCTCGCGTACACGGACTACAATCTACATAGAAAACTCAAATCATAAGGGGTAGTTCCCCCACACAAGGTTAGGCAAGATACTTACCTAGAAGAAAAATCGATACTCTAAAATGAACTTCTCGGGTGAAATAACCTCCGGATGGCTCAAATCTAGCCAAAATAACTTCAAAGCATAAATAAACTCATAAGAAACTATTTCAGGTCATAAAGTCTCAATCTTTATCAAAAACTCAATCAACGCAAAAATTGACCCCCGAGCTCGCACCTCTAAACCCAACAAATTTTATAAAAACCCGAACACCCATTCCAATACGAGCCAACCATACTAAAATTATCAAATCTGATACCAATTCGCCCCTCAAATTAGGATTTTTCATTTTGAAAATTTTCTTTAAAAACCTCCATTTTTCTCAACCCAAAACACAAATTAAATGATAAAAATAGAGATAAAATTATGGATATTATAAATTCTAGGTGAAGAACACTTACCCAATTGATTTGCTTGAAAAACACATAAAGAATCGCTCAAAACTGAGCTTTACAAGTCAAGATATGATAAAAATGGCTACCCGCAATTCTAAGATCTTATATTCTGCCCAGGTCCTTGTGCATCGCGAATGCGGAGGAAGAATTGCGTTCGCATAGAAGAAAAATGAGGTTACTAATAAAATCCCTCCGTGAACGCGAGTGAAGTGACGCGAACGCGAAGAAGAGAGAACGAGAACCTACACGAATGTGTAGGGGTACCCGCGAATGCATAGAGTAATGACCACCAGTGCTTCGGACCTGGTTTCTACTATGCGAATGCGAAAGGGAGGACGGGAACGCGAAGGGAAAAATGCAAACCTTCACGAACGCGAGAGCATGAATGCGAACATGAATAAGAAATATGGGATGGTCAACAGAAACACTTCACGAACATGAAAGACACTTCGTGATCGCGAAGAAGAACACCAGAAGATAGAATCAACAATTCAAAATAGGAGGAAAATGACCCGTAGCCCTCCCGAAACACACCTGAGGCCCCCTGGACCCCGTCTAAACACACAAATAAGTTCTACAACCTAACACGGACTCGCTCGAGGTCTAAAATCACATCAAACAATGTCAAAACTACGAATCGCACCAAAAATTGAGCTTATGAACTTTCAATCTTTGTGATGACCCGGCTAGTTGTCTCATGCGTTACCGCTCCGTTTCTCCCATTTCTGCTTCTTCATCCTTCGTTATCTGTGTTTTATGTGATCGAGTTGATCAGTTTGAGTTCAGAGAGGATTTGGTAAGAAATGAGACACTTAGTCTCTTTTAAGAAGGGTTAAGTTAGAAAAGTCAACCGAATGTTGACTTATGTGTTAGAGAGCTCGGATGTGAGTTCCGATGGTTCGGTTAGCTTCGTAAGGTGAATTAAGGCTTAGGAGCGTGATCGGAATTGGTTTTGGAGGTTCGGAGTAGAATTAGGCTTGAATTGACAAAGTTGATATTTTGGCAATTTCCGGTTGATAGGTGAGATTTTGATATAAGGGTCGAAATGAAATTCCGAGAGTTACAGTAGCTTCGTTGTGTCATTTGGGATGTGTGTGCAAAATTTTAGGTCATTCAAACATGGTTTGGTTGGGTTTTTGATCGAAAGCGTATTTCGGAAGATTTTAGAAACGTAGGCTTGAATACGAAGTGATTTGGTATATTTGATGTTGTTTGAGGTTTTTTGATGATTGGAACAAGTTTGAATAAGGTATTGAATTATGTTTGTGCTTTTGGTTGAGGTCCCGGGGGCCTCGGGATGATTTCGGATGGCTAACGGGAAATTTTGAGACTTGAGAGATTGCAGATTTTTGCTGCTTCTGGTGTTTTCGCACCTGCGGTTTGGGGATCGCATGTGCGGTGCCGCATAAGCGGCGAGTTGGGCGCAGAAGCAGAAAGGGGCCAGGTAAGCTGGACCGCAGAAACAGCTATTGGGATCGCATCTACGGAATCGCAGATGCTGAGGGAGTTCCCAGATACGGTTGTGGTTGGTTTAATGTATTTCGTAGAAGCGGATGGAAGCCCGCAAATGCGGTACCGCAGAAGCGGTTCTTGAGTCACAGATGCGACAGACCTGGGCAGAATGTTTTAAGTCATTTCATCCGCAATTTTGGGGCTCATTTCCTCCATAGTTGAGCATTTAGAGAGCTTTTTGACGGAGATTAAAGAGAGATTCAAGAGGGAAACGTTTGGAGGTAAGAATTTCGAATCTAAAACTCGATTCTATTGTGAAATCTACCTAGAAAATCATGGAACTTAAGCTAAAAATGGAAGAACTAGGGCTTGAGATTTTGGACTTTTGAATTGGGATTTGAAGGACCATTTGAGGTCAGATTTGAGAACTTTTGATATGTATGAACTTGTGGGGTGATAAGGAATCTAATGATGTAAAAAATTTTCATTTTCGAGAAGTGGGCCCGGGGCTCGGGTTTTGCTAATTTCGGGATTTTTGGAATGTTTTCAATTGTTTTCGCTTGGGCTTTGTTCCCTTAGCATATTGTGATGTATTCGTTATGATTTTTGGATAGATTCGATGCGCGTGGAGGCCGATTTGAGGGGCAAAGGGGTCGCGAGCTAGAGAGTTAGCCGGTTCGAGGTGATTAATGATTGTAAATGATGCTCTGAGGGTTTGAAACCCCAGATTGCACATCGTAGTGCTATATCGAGGTGAGACACACGCTTGATGATGAGCGTGGGGTCGTACACTATTGGGGATTGTGACTTGGTCCGTCCCGATTGATGATTTTACCGCGTATTTGACTGAAACTTATTTGCTATCATCATGTTTTGGGTTGATTGCCATATTTGGGCTTCGTGCTAACTATTTGAACCCTTCGTGGATTTTTATCACTATTTGCTCACTGTTTTGACTTATTACTTGAACTCAGTCATGTTGTTTTCCATTGTTTTAATACTCAACCATTTTTACTCAGTTTTGAGACTTTAATGATATTTTAAATGATGTTTTGGTCTGAGAACTGTTGTTTTACTAATGCCTGAGGGGCTTGTGATGATTTTCGGACTGAGTACGGCTGAGGGCCAGATGTGAGGATTCACTGATACTGATATAAGGTCGAGGGCTTGAGATACATATATACGCAACGAGGTGGCTTGATTGACATGAGGCCGAGGGCCTAGATTTGATGCCACGAGATGGCTTGATATTGCGCTTGGGCCGTAAAGGGCCCCTCCGGAGTCTGTACTCCCCTAGTTAGCTCGGGTACCCATTATGATGTGAGATTGAGCCCGAGGGGCTGGTATTGTTCTGAGATTGAGCCCGAGGGGCTGGTACTATTTTGAGATGTTGCTCGAGGGGCGGTTTTGTTGATACTGTGCCCGAGGGGCGAACATTTACTTGTTATTTACATATTAATTACTTGTTTTACCTGCTGAAAAAGGGATTTTACTTGATTCTTCATTGATTTACTGATTTTAAGTGATTTTTACTGCTTCGGTATAGAATGCCTTGTGTTTTACGTGTTTTCTTACTTTCAAACATTATTTATATTTATTACTCACTGGGTCAGAATACTCACATTACTCCCTGCACCGTGTGTGCAGATTCAAGCATAGCAGGTCCCGCTTCTGAGTGTTGATCCTTCCAGTCCAGGCGGTGTTTCGGAGACTACGACGTAGTTGTTGGCGTCCGCAGCCCCCATGTCTCCCTTACCTTATTATTTCTATGTTCTTCAAACAGCTGTACCAGATATTGTATTTAGTAGACTCGTATCAGGATCCTTAGTTGCTCATGACTTGTGACACCCCGGTTAGGGCTGTGTCGGGTTGGAATTCCGCTTTGTTATCTCTATTTCCACTAATTGTGCTATTAAATCATGTTTGAACTGTTCTTATGCTATTTAATTGCTTAAAAGGATGAAATGTGTTAGACTGGCTGGCCTTGTCTTCACGAGAGGCGCCATCACGACCGGGTTAGGGGTTAGGGTCGTGACAATCTTTCAACTTCTAAAACTCGCACCGAAACCTATCAAATCAATGCGGAATGTCGCCAAAATTTGCATACAAGTCCCAAATGACATAGTGGAGCTATTCCAACTCTCGGAATTGCATTCTAACCCCAATATCACAAAAGTCAACTATTGGTTAAACTTCTCCATCTTCAAAACTTCAACTTTTCCAATTTTCGTCAAAATGCTTCAAATTACCCTACGAACCTCCAATTCCAAATTTAGACGTGCGCCTAAGTCCAAAATCACCATATGAAGCGGTAGAAATCATCCAAAACTCATTACGGAGCTGTTTACAAAAAGTTAAATTCCGATCAATTCTTACCGCTAAAGCTTCCAAAATTTAAATCTTTCTTCCAATTTGACTCCGAATCATACGATAACTGAATTCGACAATACACACAAGTCAATACACATAATACCAAGCTGCTCAAGACCTTAAGCCGCTGAACGAAACTTAAATTCTCAAAACGATCAGTCGGGTCGTTACATATTTAAAGTGTGGATTAAATATCTTGTTGTGCTTATGTATTGAACGATTTCTATTTATTATGAAGTGAGTTATTGTTTCTTTAATTGTTCTTTTTCTTTAATATTTTCAAAGGGATTAGCTAACCCTAGGACTCGCCCATTTACTTCGAATTAATTTTGGAAAAGATAATTTGGGGTTGGGAAAAATTAATTAAGAAGAACTTGAGACTTTAACCCTCACTTAATAGATTCTACCTAGGCATAGGATTAGACTACTTGTAGCCATATTCGGATGTACTTAATCTCATAACTATTTTAGAGATAATTCAATTAGGAAGTCTTGTTGGTCTTCGAAAGAAGCTAATATAGAATTATTACCCGAGGCTAACTAACATAAACTCGCTCATATTTGTAAAATCGTGAAATACATTGGATCACTACTTGGGTGTAATTCCTTGTGCATCCATACTAGTAGCCATTGATCATTTTACTTGGTTTCTAGGTTAGTTTATATTTTTATATTTAGTGATAAATATTTTTCTCAAAACATTTTTAAGTGTTTGGCTTAGCATAATAAGTGATAATTCTCTTACACGCCTAATCGCCTACATATTATTCTCTATGGGATTCAACCCTGACTCATAGTTTGGTAAATTATATTGCATGTGACTGTGTCCATTTACTTTTTAGTAGTGGATTTGGACATATCAAAAATTGGCGCCGTTGATGGGGAACAATTTGGTGTATTTAGGCTGTTTGAGAAGTAAAGTGCTTTGGTCCAAAATTGTGAATATTTGTGTAATTATCTTTCTTATCTTGGTTTATTTTTTTTGTTTGTTTCTTGTTATTTTCTTAGTTTTTAATAATGGCATCATGTAATAAAAATTGGTCGGATGGTAGTTGTTCATACTTTGATGACCCTTGTCCTTATTGTGGAGGACCACACTCGTGGCAAAATTGTTTAAATTCTTCCGGGGGAGGATCGTGCGCACAATCTCAAACCCATGAGTGGAGTATTGTGATAAGTGTGGTCGTCAAAATGGTCATTGGAATAATTATGCTTATTTGTCCTTCCCTTCTCCAATCCCCCGCTATGACGATTCTACTTTTTTATGATGAAAATTATAGGAATATGGAAGTGGAAGAAATTGAGCATGGTCAAAATGGAGAGTTCAAGCTCATGTTAGAATACCTACTTGAAGGAGAAAACAAAGAGCAAAATGCATTGGAGGAGCTTTTGGAAAATAGTCTCCAAAATGATTTGGCGCTTGAAAGGCTAAACATACAAATGAGAGAAATGCTTGAAGCTTTAGAGGTCCAAAAAGCCTATAGCTAAGAACCGTCCTTAGAGGTTAAAGCCGAAAATCCTTCTTTGGCAACTTGATCAAAATCAAGAAGAACTCTCCAATACTCAAAATGAGAAAATGATGTTCATGTTGGAGGTCATTCTTGAAAATGAGGTGAAGAAAAACTTTGCACTCGAGAACTTGAAGCAAGTCTTGACTCAAAATGATGAGAATATCTGCACTTTGGAAAATCAAATAAAAATATTGGTTGAGACTCACTGCCTACCAATTTGAGACAGTGGACAGAGGTCAAGAAGAGTCAGACTTCGACGGAAAAAGTGAGCTTTATTTTGAGGAATCAAGCATTGAACGCCCACCAACCAACTCCATGCTTGTTGGTGATGCCACAAAAAATATAAAATTAGAGTCAACCATTGTAGCTGAAAATATGATTGAATTTGACTCTAATCCGGGGACAAAGAGGGTGTCAAAATCCGGAAAAAATTGCAATTTGGAGGGTTGATGTCACATTCCAAGCATTTCTCAACATTGGAATTGTGTGGTGATATGGGAATTGAACTACACGAGTCAATGATGGACTGCGAGGAGAAAAGACAAAGGCCATACATTTTATAGTTTGAAGTTACAAGGAAGCAAAATGACATTCCTCACATGAAAGCCAAGAAGTGCAAAATGAAGAAATTAATGCTTGGCTTGATCATCTACTTATTACCACTCCCTATTGCTTGTGGTCACAAGCTTGATTTCAAGTTAGGTGGCCAATTCATATCGTCCAAGTGGCGTGAAAAATGGTAGAGTTGATTCGCGCTGTGCCACGACATTAAATGTGGCTCTTGGAGGGAGGCAACCCATCGTTTTAAAAATTTTTAGTCGTTTTTGATTTTTTTTTTTTAGAATAGCTGAGTATATTATTTTTAACTAATCTGCTAAGTTTTACATTTTTTGGAGTTGTTTTGAGCAGGTTGCATGGTCCGGGCAGTCCAAATCAGTAGCTGAAGAAAAATTGCATAAAATTACAGATAATCGCGATCGCATAAAAAGCCACGCGTTCCAAGAGAAGAAAATTTTTCTATCCCTACGCGATTGCAAAAAAGGAGAGACGCGATCGCATCTTTTTGGTAAATTTGTTTTATGTGAACACAGGAGGTTTCATGCGATCGCGGTTAATAGGTAAGTTCTAAACCTTAAAACACTGGAAATAACAAAGGACGCCCACTTTGCCTCAAAAAAGAGTAACGGATATTCCTACTCCTCTAACCCTTGAAACCATCTCCAATCCTCCTCTTGCTTTAATTCCATTGCTTCACTCACTTATCGTCCTCAAGGTAAGTAAATTGCTCCCTTAACTCTCACCTTTTCCAATTCTTATTCTGAAATAGTAGAAGGGCATCAATATTTTCAAGGTTTTAGGGTTTGAGTTTTATTTTCTTTGTCAAATGAAAAAGTTGTGTGTTTTGCGTGCTTGCTTGATGTGAGAGATTGGTTGAGAGTTTGAGTGATGTTTTGTGAAATATCGGGGTAAAATTCCATAGGTTGATGGGGTGAACTTGCTAAGAAAATTGAGGCACACAAACTATTTGATGAAATGCCCAAATGAGTTGGAGAAGACCCTCGCGATTGCGATGCCCTATTCCGCGATCGTGTAGGTCTAATTCTGCTGAGCACCAAAATTGCACATCGTGATCACATATATTCTTTTGCGATCGCGTAGCTTTGCTGCAGCTGGAAACCCAATTGTGCTTCATGATCGCATGCTGAATTACACGATCGCGATTCATTGAAGCCCAAGCAACAAAACAGTAGTTTCGCCATTACTGATCCTAAGGCCTTTGATCTCTTTCTTTGGCCTAAATACCTCCTAATACAATGCTCTAAGTGTCCATATAGGTATTTAACATGTTCACTCCTTTTGTAGGTACTTTGAGCTCTAAAATATATTCGACACCAAGTGAAAATGTCCAAGAATATGTTGAACAAGTTGCTGAAGAGGAGTACTTTGATCGGGACATATTCTCATAATTAAGATATTCCCACCACTACGACAAACAACTATGTAGAAGTATGATTAAGGAAAGAGGCATTCTCTTAACCAACCTTGAAGGTCGATAGCCCGAGTTCCATGGAAGATTAGTATCGAGTGGATGGATTTGCTTTGCAGAAGAGCCAAGAACAACCAATCATGAAGTGATGAGAGAATTTTATGCAAATGCTGTAAAGACTGACTTCAAGAATGATTTGGTTGTTACTGTCAGGGAAAAACAAGTCTGCTTTGATCTAGAGCTGATGAATGCATATTACAATCTTCCCAATGTTGACAACCAGGTGCACATGGATAGAGCTAAAGACTTGGGCACACAATGGTTTGTAGATCATTTGCACAGTGGAAAAATGTCGAACTGGATAACAAATCACTCAAGTATCGAATCTTCTAAGTTCACCGTCGAGGCCAAAACTTGGCTCTCCATTATCTGTGCTCGAGTATTGCCTTCACGTACTGAGACTAAGGTTACACTTGAGAAGTCAAGGGTGATTTGTGCGATCATAGAGGGTACACTAGTGAATGTGGGATAGCTTATTGTTGATGAGATAGCAGAGGTTGTTGCAGAGAGGACTAAGAGTTTATTCTTTCCATTCTTGATCACTCATTTATGCTATGAGGCAGGGGTGGAGAAGAGGCCTACAGAGAAGGAAAACAACCCAAAGAAGCTAATTCATCCATTGCTGAGAAAGGGAGCAGGGAATGCACAGAAGAAAAGAAAGATTGATGTAGCATCTCCCTCATTTGGCCATTTTCCTAACACCATAACTGAGATACCCAATTCTCCCACAGATGCCACAGGGCCTTGTACTGCTATTGTACTACTTGATTAGGGACCTCTCACACTCAGGTATATCTCTCGCCAGGTTTATGGCATGGAGACACATGTCTGCCAGCTTGTACCTGGTCTCCCTTCTAGACCGTCTAGAGAGGGCACATCTGCAGGTCCAGCTGGCCAAGGAAAGGTTCCAACTTTATCAGATCTTACTAAGGATCAGCAAGCCATTAAAGCCAAATTGGGTAAGATTGAGCGGAGGCAGCTGAAGCAGAGAGAACATGAAAAAAAGAAAAGCAAGTTCTTAACAAGGATGATGAGCACCTTGAGGAAGTTTTGTGGATCAGATGACGGCGACGAGGATGACTTGGAGCTCTCAGTTCCCAATACCTCCAACTCGGAGTGATGCAATTCACGGAGCACCTCTTTCATTTTAGCTTGTTTTATTTAGTTGCATTGAGGAAAATACAACACTTTAGGTTGGGGTGACTCATTTACATGTGATGATGTAGTTGGAGCATGATTGGGGCATGATTATTGTTTTTGTGACAACTTGTGTAGATTGGTTGACACTCTAGTTTATTAGAAATAATTAGAAGTTTAATTCTAGCATGTTAGCTTTAGTTTTTTTTAATTTTTATTATTTTCTTATTTTGCTACTTTGTTTACTTGTAGTAGTATTAACTAAAATCCTTGATTTTTCTTTATCCCGCGGTTCTTTCCCAAGAAAATAATTTATGTCAAACGGGGTGACTTTTCCCTATGATGGATGGCGTGATAACTTTTTTAAGGGATTAGTCTTGTTTAGTTTTTCTTTTTCTTTTAGGTAAATATTGTTTTTAATTAGTTTAGTAGCTAGTAGTGAATAAATTTATTATTGGGTGTGATCTTTTGTCCAAAAACCAATGTGTGGCTTGTTTGGTAACAACATGACTAAAACTTTGGCATGTGAAGTTTTGATCATTAAAATAAAAAATGATTGAAGTGATAATCCTTGTTGTGACTTTTAGGTTCTATTTTTGGCTCTTTGATTCATTAAATAGCCTTTTAGGCTATATGTGATTTTCTTTGGGTTCATAGATTTTAATTGGATTTTGGATTTATATGTCACTCGAGTTTGCATGTGCCACATGTGGTGAGATTTGTTATGAGTTATTTTGCATTATTTGTAGTCTAGAACTTGCTCGAAATGTGCTTCAAAGCAAAATCCTCGACTAACGTTGTTTAAAAAATGATGTTAGGCCTTCCTTGAACTATTGTTGTGCCTTAAATTTCATACCCTTGCATATTTTCCCTAGTCAACCCCTTTTGAGCCTTTAAACTTTTTCTTTGGCAACCATGTTACAAGCTTTAACCCTTCGTTCTTTATTGATCTATCTTTTGGCATCCTACCTCCCTAAGTACTTTGAAAGTGTAAACATATGCTAAAAGCCTAAGTTTGGGGGTGAAGGTTGGAAAAGTTGTGATGTAGAAGTTGCTTAAAAGGTGAAAGGATATATATATATATATATATATATATATATGTGTGTGTGTGTGTGTGTGTGTGTATGTGTGTGTGTGTGTAGTGGAACTTTCCTTGATGTTGAAAAAAAATGATGAGTAAGAAAGAAGAGAATAAGGAAGAAAAATAAAGGGAAGATTAGGTGCGGAATGAAAAGTGAAGGTCGTTTTGAGCATTTGAACTTCGTTCGGTAGTTTACGGGCATGAGTAGCTCCGTATGATGAATTATGAATTGTGTAAATCATCAATTTTGGTTTTCAGGTTGTTCGAAATTAATTTGGAAGAATAAACTTCATGATTGAAGCTTTAAGTTGGAAGAGTTGACCAAGTTGGACTTTTTAGCATTTGACCTCGGATTGGAGTTCTGATAGTTCCGTTAGGTCTGGATGGTAGTTTTGGAATCAGGTGTATGCCTGGATCTGCAATTGGATATTTCTAGAAAGATTCGGCACTAATTGGCGAAAATTTGAATTCGAAGGTTTGAAAAAGTTCATTAAGTTTGATTTGGGTGCAATTCATTGTTTCGATGTTGTTATGCAGGATTTGAGGCCTCGAGCAGGTCCGTGTTATTTTATGGGACTTGTTTGTATGTTCAGACGGGGTCCCGAGGGGCATGGGTGAGTTTCGGATAGTTTTGCGTTCTGTTGCGCTCATTTTTTATATTTTGACGTCGTTTCTTCGAGCATAAATGGTACTACAATAAGCGAATGAGCTCCAATTGCTGTTTTTATTGAAGCATTAGATCTGTATCGTAATTACGAAGCCATAAAAAAAGAATCATTGAATTGGGATATCGTATGAGGAGTTTATGGTCATTTTACTAAGAATTGGGTTGCCAGATTTTTCAGATTAATTACAAAATTACCACTGATTTTGTATTTAAAAATTTGCACTATTTTCAAATATTGAAACCAACTTATCACCTTCAATATAAGGTCAAATAGAGTAATTCAAGAGCCTAACGTGACTAGAATTTCACAAGGAATCCATTGGAGGCATCAAAAGTGAATTTCGAGATCTTTTTGCACAAGAAACGAGGCAGAACAGTGTTAAAATGAGAATTTTGTTCATTTAACATATTTTGAGTTGGGGAGCTCGGAATTGGGCAATTTTCGAGGCGATTTTCACTATATGAATTGGGCTTCAAGCCGTTCGGAGGTTGTAATGCACGAGATGACATTCTTGGAGCATCGCTTGACTTGCTCGGTACTGGAATTAGCTTGTTTGAGGTAAGTAACTCTTCTAAACTTAGTGCTGAGGGTATAAAACCCCGAATTACGTGTTGTGTGATTAGTATTGAGGTGAAGTGCATGCTAGGTAACGGGCGTGTGGGCGTGCACCCTATGAATTGTGACTCCGTTGTCTCCATGGCACTGTATAGTGGCCTTATTTTGTTGATATCTATGTTTTCACCATGTGATAAAGTAACTAAGTTGTCAATCATGTTAGATATCATGTTTAGGCTTTATGCTAATATTGTTAGGACCTACAATGGTCGTTTCTTGCTGTCATCTCACTAATTTCATTAACATTTCGTACTTAGTCATATTCATGCATTCATATCATATCTCAGTCTCAGTTGTTATTTATTGATACATTATATCATTGTTGTCAGGCTAGTTTCATGACATTGTGAGCCAGTGAGTGAGACTGGAGTGATTGATGACTGAATGAGGCCGAAGGCCTGAGTGAGAGTGATATTTTGGGATCGGGCTGCATGCCACAACATGTTATATTGATTATATATCATGGGATCGGGTTGTACATCGCAGCAATATATTGATATTTTTATGGGATCGGGCTGCACGCCGCAACGATATAGCGCTTGGGCTGAAAGATGCATATGGATCGGGTTTCACGCGCAACAAGCCTTATGACCATTTATAAATGGATCAGGTTGCATGCCGCAACGAGCCTTATGGCTATATATATGTGGATCGGGTTGCACGCCGCAACAAGTATTGTATAGTGCTGAGTGATTGAGTGTGTTGAGTATGGAGCACGGTAAGAGAGAATGCAAGATAGTGAGATTGAGTATTCTGAGAGTGTGAGCACATGAGTTTATCATTGAGAGGCACTTCATTTGACATGTGTACCTGAGATACGTGCATAGAGATGCATTTCCTTCTCCTACCCAGTTTGGTGATATTTATGATTTTACATGTATCTTAACATGTAGGCATAGAGATGTACTTTCCTCACGCTATCTGAAAATGAAATATCTTACTTATTTTTGAAAGTCTTTTTGGGAAAAATCATAGGTTTTCAAACTTACTTGTATTTTTGTCAACTTTGGTAAAAGATTTGGGTTTTCACTGAGATACTTGAAAAGCATGCCTATTTTTTTGAACTGTGAACGAGTTCAACATTTATTTCTGAGATACTTCTTTTATTACTTGTACTATGCGGTCATGAACTATTGCGGAATATAGGTATTGGGCCCGACCTTTGTGTTAGCTCTTCACTACCTTCAACCTAAGGTTAGTTTTATTACTTACTGAGTACATAGGATTGGTTGTTCTCATACTATACTTCTACACCTTGCGTGCCGATGTTGACTGATGATGTTGTTATGATCGACGGGAGATGGGATTGAAGATGTAACTATGGTCCTGTTTTAGCTGCCTCTTGTTCATGGTAGCCTTAGATTCATAGAACTCTGTTTATGTACTTTTCAAACAGAAGATGTATTTACTTCCTATTAGCTTTGTAAACTCTATTCTTAGAAGCTCATAATTTGTACTACCAGTCCTTGGGAAATGTATAAGATTCAGTAAATTACTTTTGTTTAATTATCTTGTTAATATTATTGGATTGGATAGATATTAGTTGACTTACCTAACGGGTTGAGTTAGGTGTCATCACGACTAGTGGATTTGGGGTCGTGACAGAAGTATGCTTTAATTATTGCAAATTGTAGTACTTAGGGAGGTTTTGAGTAACTCTTATCCAAATTGTGCCTTACATTAACCAAAAACCTACATTGCAATCCTTTAATTCCTACTTGATTTTGAGCCAAGTGTATCTCCATTAGTGAAGAAATACATGAAGGGCAAGCCTATGGCACTACTTTTGTGTGTTTGAATATCTTTGTGAGAGAGACAGTTAATTCTTTTCATTTAATATCTCATTTGTGTTTAAATTGCAATTTATAAGTTGGGAAATTGCAATTTATAAGTTGGGATTCTCTCTTAAGTGTAAGGGCACATGAAATTTTGAGTTGTTAACTTAATCCAATCTCCAATTGGGAGGAATGAACAAAAGAAAATTGTTTGTGATAATGAGGCAAATTTTGAAGCTTTAGTGTCATGACTTGGTTACCACTTTGATTAATGTGGTGTTTGAGCACTTGAATTGAAATGAAATTTGTGAGAAGTTGGTGATTCATATGCTTTCGATTAATTGTTGGTACCAACCAAAGTCACTAGATTGTGTTTAATCTGAACCTTTTTGACTTGAAATAATGTTTGATATGCCATTGAGCTTAATTGATGATTTTATGGTAGGATTGTTTAGTTTTTGAATTGCTTGAGGACAAGCAATAGTGTAAGTTTGGGGGTTTGATAAGTTGGTATTTTACCAACTTATCGCTTCTTGATACTTAGGATTTTGTATGATTTTGTTAAGAAAGTAAGGCATTTATTGAGGTTTATAGGCATATTTTAGGTATCAAGTGATTTAGAGAAGAAACCAAGTCAAAACGTGTAAAATTGAGGAAAAATGATTGCTTCTAGATAATGCTCTTCGCGATCACGAACACTAACAAGCGATCGTAGAAGGCTAGGAAATAATACATTGCAAACGCAGGGCAAATTCTGCAAACGCGAAGAAGAGGCCGGTCAACTACTCTCAAGTGCTCTACGCGAATGTGTGATCTGGTCTGCGATCGAAGTGCTTTATAGCATTACTCTTCGCGATCGCAGGCCTATCTTCACAAATGTGATTCATAAATCTAGGCAGGAATCTGGGCAGTTCTGGAATTTTACGTTTTTGACCCAAAACCATTTGATACATGACCTAGATCATTTGTAAAAGATCTTTGGCTTATTTTCAGTCTTTAGACTAGAGAAGACAAGTTTTGGAAGCTAGGGTTCTTGCAGACACACTTGGATCTTGAAAATTTGAAGGTTTTGGTTAAGAATTTCTTACCCATTTATGTTCATTTCTTCATTTCATTGCTTTGTATTGTATATCTAAGTGTGTAGTATGTCTTGTTGTGCTTATGTATTGAACGATTTCTATTTATTATGAAGTGAATTATTGTTTCTTTAATTATTTTTGTTCTTTAATGTTTCCAAAGGGATTAGCTAACCCTAGGACTCGCCCATTTGCTTCGAATTAATTTTGGGAAAGATAATTTGGGTTGGGAAAGATTAATTAACAAGAACGTGGGGCTTTAACCCTTACGTTATAGATTCTACCAAGGGATAGGATTAGAGTACTTGTAGCCATATTCGGGTGTGCTTAATCTCTTAATTATTTTAGGGATAATTCAATTAGGAAGTCTTATTGGTCTTCGGAAGAAGCTAATATAGAATTATTACCTGAGCCTAATTAACATAAAGTCACTCATATTTGTAAAATCGTAAAATACATTTGATCATTACTTGACTGTAATTCCCCTTGCATCCATATTTGTAGACATTAACCATTTTACTTGCTTTCTAGGTTAGTTTATATTTTTGTATGATAAATTGTGATGACCCAAAAGGTTATCACTTGTTTTACAAGTTGATTCTATGATCCAAGGCCTTAAAACTCTCTTTTTGTCTCACCTCAATTTGCGTACGCAGTCCGGGAGTGTATCCTGAAAGCCATTATGTGAAAATCTGTAAAAAATGATACATTTTACTTTTAAAATGAATTTAAGTTGACTTCGATCAATATTTTGGGTAAACGGACCTGGACCCATGATTCGATGGTCTCGTAGGGTCCGTAGGAAAATATGGGACTTGGGCATATGCCCGGAATTAAATTCCAAGGTCCCAAGCCCGAGAAATGAATTTTTTAAGGAAATTGTTTAACTGAAATTATAAGAGTTTCTAGAAATGGGAATGTGTTTGAATTTGATGGTATCGAGCCCGTATTTTGGTTTCGGAGCCCGGTACAGGTCTTATATAGCATTTAAGTTGAGCCTGTAAAATTTGTAAGAAACAGACTTAAAATAACATGAATCGGACCATCGATTGTTAAAAATGGAACTTAAGAGTTCATGAGATTTTTCTTTGATTTTGATGCTAAATCCATAGTTATTGATGTTATTTTGATGATTTGATCGCACGAGCAAGTCTGTCCATGTTTGGTCTGGAGCCCTGAGGGCTCGAGTGAGTTTTGGATAGGTTACGGAGTGAAATTTGACTTAGCGAATTGCTGGTGTGTTACAGGCCTGCAGGCATCGCAATTGCGAAGCCTGGCTCGCAAATGCGAAGCTGTATCGCAAATCCTGAGATGGCCTGGGCAGGCCTTGATCGCAAATGCGAAAAAGGCCAGAGTCGCAAATGCGATTTTTTATTCGCAAATGCGAAGATAGCAGGTCCTGAGGGGGTTCGCAATTGCGAACCCTGGTCGCAATTGCGACATCAGAGACCAATTAATTGGGACTTAGACGTATTTTCATCCATTTTTAAAACCTTCTCAAAACCTAAACACTTTTGGGCGATTTTCTAAAGAAAAGTTCATCTCCAAACCAATTGTAAGTCATTTCTAACTAATTTTCTTTAATCTTATAACATCTTTTCACATGATTTCAATCCAAAATTAAGGGTTTTCATGGGGGAAATTGGGTGTTTTGGGTAGAACTTAGGTTTTTCAAATTTTGGGGATTTGGACCTCGATTTGAGGTCCGATAAAAAAAATTATATATTTGGGTTCGTGGGTGAATGGATAATCGGGTTTTGGTTCGAACCTCAGGTTTTGACCATGTGGGCCCGGGATCGATTTTTGGCTTTTTGGAGAAATCTTTATAAAACCTATTTTCATGCATTAGAATTGATTCATTTAGCATTTATTGATACGTTAAGTAAATTATGGCTATATACGAGCGAATTGGTGGTGAAAATAAGAGGTAAAGCGGTAGTTGAGACTTGAATTGTGTTTGTGGCATCGAGGTAAGTGTTTGGTATAACCTTAGCTTGAGGGATTAGGAGTTATGTCTTATTTGTTATGTGTTAATTGTGGAGTACGATGTATAGGCGTGGTGACGAGTATCTATACGTCAGTGTCAAGCATGGCCGTGTGTCTAGTATTGTAATTGTTGCGACTCCGTTGTGATTTAGTCATGCTTAATATGATGATTATCATTGTTGGTTCCCTTGACGGGATGTTAGTGTTTATGTTATTGTCTCCCTTGACGGGATGTTATTGTTTATGATATTGTCTCCCTTGCCAGGATGTTATTATTTACGATATTGTCTCCCTTGCCTACTCTTATTCCCTTGCCGGGATTCTTTTATGATTGATGTTGATTTGCATATGGGATCGCGTGGCATGCCGCCACAGTGATATTTGAAATGGGATCAGATTGCACGCTTGCAACAAGATATATGAAATGGGATCAGGAGGCACACCGCCACAATGATATTTGAAATGGGATCGGGTTGCACGCCTGCAACAAGATATATAAAATGGGATCGGGTTTCACGCCTGCAACAAGGAAGAAATAAAAGTGAATACTGTGATTGTTTTCCTTATTCTTGTTGGAATTTAAATTTTGGTTTCTTTACATTCCTCTTTTGGTATTCTGTTATTATCAGATACAACCCGCAGCATGCTTTCCCCCTCCCATCTTTAACTGTAAATATCTGCTTTTATTTTTCCGTTGTATATGATATAACTCCACAAGTTTATTTGGTAGTCTGGTCCTAGTCTCGTCACTACTTCGCCGAGGTTAGGCTAGGCACGTACCAGCACATGGGGTCGGTTGTGCTGATACTACACTTTGTACTGTGTGCAGATCTGGTGTTGCAACTTTCGAACCGTAGTGAGGTTGTTGCCTTCAGTCTAACAGGCGACCCGAGGAGACCTGCAGGCATACGCAGGCCTTGGCGTCTCCTTCTATTATTTCCTTCTATTTTTACTTATTCAAAGACAGATTCGTGTATTTCTATTCGGACTTTATTTGTAGTATTCGTACATAGTCCGTGACTTTGTGACACCAAATTCTAGGTAGTGTTGTATTTCAATCTCATCTATTTCTAGAGAAGTTTCTTCCTATCACTCAGAAGGAGAACTATCGGAGGTAGTTTGAGCGTCTCCAGCAGGGTTTTATGACTGTTACTGAGTACTAGACCAGATTTATTGACTTGGCCCGTCATGCTCTTCTTATACTTCCCATTGAGAGAGAGAGTGAGGTTGTTCATTGAGCGACTCGTTAAGCTGATTCGATTGCAGATGGCTAAGAAGACGGGGAGCGAGATTTATTTTCAGGATGTGGCCAATGTGGCCAGGAGAATTGAGATGGCTCTATCACAGGGCAGTGGTTAGGGGTCTGATAAGAGACCTCGTCATTCTGGTAGGTTCAGTGGTGCTTCATCTGGGGGCAGGGATTCTTTTGGTAGGGGCCATCCTCCAAGGCCATTTCATTCAGCACTTCAAATTTATCCATGTGCCCCAGGTGGCCATGGTTCTCACATGTTGTATTCTGATCAGCAATCCTATAGTGCATTGCCAGCTCCTATCAGTGAACATTCGTTTCAAAGTTTTCAAGGTCGTCAGCCCCAACAGCTGAGGGCTTGTTTTACTTGTGGCAACACCGAGGCATATTGCTAGATTTTTCCCTCGAGCACCAAGCAGTTCTCAGCATCAGGGTTCCTGTGCCATGGTTCAGGCACCGAGTGTTCCACTGCCCGCTCAGCCAGCTAGAGGTAGAGGTAGGAGTGCTAGAGGTAGAAGTAGAGGTATTAGAGGTAGAGCTCAGGCCGCTTGAGGTGGAGGCCAGCCAACAGGAGGTCGTCCCGGAGATGTCGTTCAGAGTGGTGGGCCCAGCCCCGATGTTATGCTCTTCCAGCCAGGCCTGAGGCTGAGGCTTCTGATACAGTTATCACAAGTACTGTTCTGGTTTGTAGTAGAGGTGCTTCAGTTCTATTTGATCCAGAGTACATACTCCTATGTGTCCTCTTATTTTGCACCATATTTGATCATGCCTAGTGATTCCTTGAGTGCTCCTATATATGTGTCTACACCGGTGGGTGATTCTATTATGGTAGATCATTCCGTCATTCTTGTATAGTGGTGATTGGGGGTCTTGAGAGCCGTGTAGACTTATTACTTTTGGACATAGTTGATTTTGATGTCATATTGGGGATGGACTGGTTATCACCGTACCACGCTATCTTGGACTGTCATGCCAAGACTGTGACCTTAGCCTTGCCGGGGTTGCCTCGTTTAGAGTAGAGAGAGACTCCTGGTCATTCTACCTGTAGTGTTATCTCATATATGAAGGCTCGGCGTATGGTCGAGAAGGGGTGTTTGGCTTATTTGGCATATGTTCGTGATTCTAGTGCTGAGATTCCTTCTAGGGATTATGTGCCTGTAGTTTATGAGTTTCCTGAGGTATTCCCTTCAGACCTATTGGGTATGCCACCCGACAGGGATATTGACTTCTGCATTGATTTGGCTCCGGGCACTCAGCCCATTTCTGTTCCGTCGTATCGTATGGCCCCGCCTGAGTTGAAAGAATTGAAGGAGCAGCTGCAAGACTTGCTTGATAAAGGCTTCATTAGGCCTATTGTCTCACCTTGGGGTGTATCGGTGTTGTTTGTTAAGAAGAAGGGCGGATCAATGAGGATGTGTATAGATTACCGACAGTTGAACAAGGTTACAATCAAGATTAATTATCCATTGCCGAGGATTGATGATTTGTTTGACCAGCTTTAGGGTGCCAAGGTATTTTTAAAGATTGACTTGAGATATGACTACCATCAGTTGAGGATTAGGGCATCCGATATTCCTAAGACTGTTTTTCGCACTCGGTAGGGGCTTTATGAGTTCTTGGTAATGTCATTTGGGTTGACAAATGCACAACCGCTTTTATGGATTTGATGAACCGAGTGTTCAAGCCTTACTTGGATTCGTTCGTGATAGTCTTCATTGATGATATTTTGATCTATTCCCGCAGCCGAGAGGAGTATGAGCAGCATCTGAGAGTGGTTCTTCAAACTTTGAGAGATAATTAGTTGTATGCTATTATTCGAAGTGTGAGTTATGGCTATGTTCAGTTGTATTCTTAGGTCATGTTGTATCAGCAGAGGGTATTCAAGTAGATTTGAAGAAGATAGAGGCAGTCAAGAACTAGCCTAGGCCCACGTCAGCTAAAGAGATCTGGAGTTTCTTGGGATTGGCAAGCTATTATAGTCAATTTGTTGATGGGTTTTCATCTATTGTAGCCCCGATGACCAGTTTAATCCAGAAGGGTGCCCAATTCAGGTGGTCGGATGAGTGTGAGGCGAGCTTTCAGAAGCTCAAGACAGCTTTGACTATGGCATCGGTGTTGGTTTTGCCCACAGCTTCAGGGCCATATACAGTTTATTGTGATGCATCTCGTATTGTACTTGGTGCAGCGTTGATGCAGGATGGCAAGGTCATCGCTTATGCTTCGTGTCAGTTGAAGATTCATGAGAAGAATTATCTAGTTCATGATTTGGAGTTAGCAGTCATTGTTCACGCGTTGAAGATTTGGAGGCACTATTTGTACGGAGTGTCATATGAGGTGTTCACGGATCACAAGAGTCTACAGTATTTGTTCAAGCAGAAGAAGCTAAATTTGAGACAGAGAAGGTGATTGGAGCTATTAAAGGACTATGATATCATCATCTTATATCATCCGGAAAAGGCCAATGTGGTGGCCGATGCTTTGAGTAGGAAGTCAGCCAGTATGGGCAGTCTTGCGTATATTCCGTGTATTAGCTTGCATAGTCGCTCGTTCTTCTTTATTGGAGCGTATCCGAGATCGGCAGTATGATGATCCTCATTTGTGTGTACTTAAGGACACGGTGCAACATGGTGGTGCCAAGCAGGTTACATTAGGAAATGATGGAGTTGATTCTAGAGGAGTCCCACAGTTCCCGGTACTCTATTCATCCGGCGCCGCTAAGATGTATCAGGATTTGCGGCAACATTATTGGTGGAAAAGGATGAAGAAGGATATTATTGCATATGTGGCTCGATGTTTGAATTGCCAGCACGTAAAGTACGAGCATCAGAGACCTAGTGATTTGTTTCAGAAGATCGAGATTCCTGAGTGATTTAGAAAATACATGTACAGTAATGTCATGAAGAGAAATGAGTCACTTTAGAATTGTATAAATTCATAATTGAGAAAGAAAATTGCTTTCAAGCATTTCAAACTCAAACGAATAAATAGTTTGGACTTTAACTCTTATACTCTAGGAAAAGCTTTCCATATGAAACTACAAAAAAGAGTATATCCTTAAAGTAACTTAATTTAAAAAAGTGAGCTGAAATGCAACGCTTGATTGAAATACTTCTTGTTTTTCAAAAAAACTAGTTAGTTATACTTAAGTGGCACTGCACCATTTATGAAGAAAACTCTAACTTAACAATATTGGAAACAATTTTGACGACAAGCTCTCAAAAGTATCACTTTAACAAATTGACCTTACTTGAAAGAGTGTTAGGAGTATAGTAGCTTTCACGACCCTAACCCCGAACCCGGTCGTGATGGCGCCTCTCGTGAAGACAAGGCCAGTCAGACCAACACAAAACACCTCATTTAACAATTAAATACCATAAATAGTTCTAAGACATGATATAATAATCATAATTTGCGGAATTAACGATAACAACAGTAGAAACCATCCCGACACAGCCCAAACCGGGGTGTCACAAATCATGAGCAACTAAAAAATCCGGATACCGGTCTACTAGATACGAAATCCGATACAGAAGTTCAAGGACATGAAAATAGTAAGATAAGGGAGGCACGGGGCTACAGACACCAATAGCTACCTCGTAGTCTCCGAAAACACTGCCTGGACTAGGAGGATCAGCACACATGAGCGGACTCTACGATGCCTGAATCTGCACACACGGTGTCGGGAGTAATGTGAGTACTCCGACTCAGTGAGTAATAATCATAAATAATGGTTGAAAGTAAGAAAACATGTAAAGGCACCAAAGCAATTATATATCAAGCAGTAAAAATCAGTTAAAGCAGTAAATCAGTGAAGACGGCAAGTGAAATCTCTTTAAATCAGGTAAAATGGTAATTTAGCTGGTAAATAACAAGCAAAAATCCACCCCTCGAGCACAGTGTCAATCACTCAGCACAGTATCAGCTCCTCGGGGTCACTCTCATCACTTGGTGCTCATTCTCAACTCTCGACCCATATATCTCTCATAATAACAGAAATCAGAATAACCGCTGCGGCTACAGCCCGATCCGTACATCGCTGCGGCGTGCAGCCCGATCCATAAAGATAGTCGACTGCGCTCACTGGGGGTGTGCAGACTCCGGAAGGGCTCCTACAGCCCAAGCGCTATATTGCTGCAGCGTGCAGCCCGATCCATATAAGTATTGTTGCGGCGTGCAGCCCGATCCATAACATATATAATATCCTCACCATTGGGTTCTCAACCCCTCTCAGTCATTAACCTTACAGCCTCTCGGGCACAATAACAGGAGATAGGGATCTCAGCCCACAAATTCCTCTCATTTAGGAATAGTATGATAAAACCAGCTCGAATCGTTTAAAACAGATAGAAACATGACTGAGGATATGATTTTTAACAAGTATAGCGAGGAAAATCAGTCAAAATCCCCGAAGGGTTCAGATAGTTGGCACGAAGCCCAAATATGGCAATCAGCCCAAATCATGATGATAACAAATTAAATTTTAGTCAAACACACGATAAAAATCATCAATCGGGACGGACCAAGTCACAATCCCCAATAGTAAAAGACCTCACGCTCATCATCCAGCGCGTGTCTCACCTCAATATAGCACTACGATGTGTAATCCGGGGTCTCAAACCCTCAGGAAATCATTTACAATCATTACTCACCTTGAACCGGCTAATTCTCTAGCTCGCGATGCCTTTGCCCCCCGAATTGGCCTCCACGCACGTCGAATCTATCCAAAATCAGAACGAATACGTCACAATATGCTCAGGGAACAAAGACCAAGCGAAAACATTCGAAAAATTTCAAAAAACCCGAAATTAGCAAAACCCGAGCCCTGGGCCCACATCTCGGAATCGGGTAAAATTTACATTTTCAAAATCCTCATACCCTCACGAGTCCAACCATACCAAAATTATCCAATTTCGATACCATTTGGTCCTTTCAAATCATCATTTTATATTTTTGAAAGGTTTCACAATTTTCTTCCCAAATTCCATCTCAAATCATGAATTCAATGATGAATTCAATGATAGATTCATGTATTCTAGCCAAATCTGAGTTAGAATCACTTATCCCGATGAATTTCTTGAAAAAACTTCGAAAAATCATCAAAATCCGAGCTCTCTAGGTCAAAATATTAAATAAAACACAAAACCTCGTATTTATAGAGTACCCCACAGATTTCAACCTCCGCTGTCCGCACAGAACCACCGCGGTCCGCACAAAACTACCGCGGCCGCACTTTATTTTGTGTGGTCCACACAGCACATACCGCGGCCGCACTTCCTTTTGTGCGGTTCGCGCGGGTGGGTTCCGAGGCTTGCAACCCTTCTGGACTTGCTACAACTATGATTTTGGCCTAAACCATCCCGAAATCCGGATAAGGAATTCTGTTAACCCGGGAGAAGGTGTTAGGCATTCCCGAATTCCGTGGTTCTAGCACGGTCGCTCAATTGTTATATTTGGCTTATATATCTGATTTTTAAATGCCATATGAACTTATGTGCAAATTTTATCTTCCAACCGCTTTTATCATTTACTGTTATTTTTATCAAGAATTGCAACGTTATAAAATGTATCTCGAACCACGTTACAATCAATGTACCCGTGGTCGTCGGCACACTTTGACTCCGTTGAGATTTGGATTTGGGTCACATCAATGTGCACCCGAGTTTAAGGAAATTAAATTATTAAAGGCGCGCCTAGAGCGACTAGCGTATTTATTTTGGGTAAGACCGCGGAATTTTACTAAACGGCCCATCCCGAAGTCTAAACAATTTTTAAAGCAAATATTTATTGAAGGCCCCGCAATTTGTATTTTTATTTGGCGAGGCTCATCTCATTCTTATTTTTTAAATGAATTTGCAACGTCATGGACACGCATCTCGAACCACGTCACAATCAATGTACCCGTGATTAGAAACACATTTCGACTCCGTTGAGAATTGGATTTGGGTCACATAAGTGTGCACTCGAGTTTAAGAAGGTAAGATAATTAAATACGCGCCTAAAGAGGCTATCGCGTTATTATTCTGGGAGGGTTGTGAGATTTGCTAAACGACCCGTCCTGGAAACTGAATGCTTCGATAATATACATTTAACGAGGGCCCCGCAGCTTGTGCAATTTTATTTATTTTTGTCGAGGCTCACCTTGTTCTTATTTTAAAAGGGTATCCTATAGCAACTACGTTTCTTATCGTGTTTGTCTCTACTAATTGAAAACAGTATATAGTCCTAATTAATTACATGCTTGCAAGTTATCTATAACAGAATTCCGAGTGCTTGAGCAAAATCAGAAGCGTGGCCACGCACACAGTCAACCGAGCAAAATTAAAGGCCCAAATCCAGCCCACTCGTGATGGGTCAGACCTGGGCTATTGTTTGCCCAGTGCAGGCCTGTTCGGTCTGTTTTGACCTGGGCTCGACCCTCATGGGGTTGAGAAGTGCAGACTTGCGCCGTTTATTCTAAGGCAATGGGCTGCCCATTACAAGGAGGCAATTTATCAAACGGACATGAAATTAACTAACATGGATAGTTCTATGCTTTTGAGGACATGCTAACCATATAAAACCTAAGATACAACCTACTGCATTGGGGACACTTTTATCTATCAGCCTACATATACAAACTAACATTCAATCACCATATATTGATATCTACTGGGCACACAGGCTACATTCAGTATCTAAGCAAGAATGTAAACTATTATACATTTCATGAGGTTCACTATAACAGTCTATGTATGGAATAAACAACTTCAGCTCTTCTCTTTTATACTCATGCTCAAACTCCCAAGTTACATTGGCACTATTAATCGTGTACCTGGTATAGCAAAGCAGAAGAAGAAGGAGAATTGTCAGCTGAGTGGTATGCAGCAAATATAGCAACAGCAGATGAACAGCAGGAACACAGCAACAATCCAACAACCACAAGTGTTTTCCACAGCCCACAGACAACCAGCAATGGTTCCCAGAACAAAGAAAAACCAGCAAATAGTCGAGCACCAAACAAGCAATCCCAGGAAAGAGTAAGGAAACAACAGAAGTAACAAAGTGTTCAATGCAGCAACACCAGCAGTTTGACAATCACAAGCAGCTCAGTCAATGCAAACAACAGAACTTGGCCAAGACAGCTTGACCAATATGAACTCTTACACAACTTTCAGACAGTGTTTGGTTACAGTGTTTACTGGAAATTACCTTATGTTTTCAGTCTTTTTCTTTAAACTCACAAGACCTCTCTTAAGACTAAAAATTTTCCAGCCCCTTTTAAGTTCTCAAATGGCCTATTTATAAGCTAAAAAACCAGTGCAGTTCAGCTGCCTGGATTCTGCCAATTTGCAGACTGCCCATACCCTTTAAACCCATCCTTAAGCATCTTTTGATGCCAACCCTTTTTGTTCCCCATGCCTGGCTTTCTTTAATCAAGAGTTATGGGTTCATTTTAGTATTCATTTTAAATTCCCATGCTCTTATGTCTTGTTCCCCATTGGCATTAGTTTAATCCTAATTCAGTACCCTACTTGTTAGCTTATTTAAACTAATCCTTTCTGTCCTTTTCAAACCCCAGATTACCCCTGTTTAACCTTGATTATCACTGCCCTGGCTATTGCAGCATCAGGGCATTTTGGGCTTCTGATCGTTTGATTTCAGAACTGCCCCAGCCTGGTTCTTTTAATTGTTTACAATGCAGTTACAAACTAGCATTCATAGATAATGTCCAACATTCAAATCACAATACAGGTCCATTCAGTTCAAGTGAGGTTGTACGTATTAGAGCATTTGAACATTTAGTTGTAGGAAGTTAATCGACGACATTTATCAAGTCGACTATACTAATTATAACAGGTAACAATCAGTCGCTCATATAAACAATACGTACATGGACCTAAAGGGCTTCGGACAACTTTGGTCAATCACTGGGAACCTATATAAATTATTCATGCGACGACTATCCTAATCGGACATGCTTATCATAGGATACATTCAAATCATACACAAAAAACAATCGACCAAATAAAAGGTCTTTGACAGAGATGGAAGAAATAAAAAAAACTATCCGAAAATAACAAACAATCACAACAAAGCATGCTAACGACTTAATTAGCAGTTGAATAAAACAAAAAGGGAAAGAAAAACTTACCGAACAATGTTTAAACCAAACTGACCCAAAACTGACTCACTTTGACCATTTGAGGTTGAACAAACTTTAACAAGGGTGTTCTCACATGAGAACACCTTGGTTAAGGTCTATTAGACCTCAGACCCCTGTCAAGACTGGCCAGATTCCACAGGTTCATATGTTCTAGGGTCTGGATTTTCAGATCTGGTTTTTTAGAAGTTGTGGGTAGATTCGGACCAAACCAAGTTTGGTTTGGTCACGAGGAGGGTCATGGGAGTGTCTAATACAAAGATGGTGAGGTTTGGTATAGTTCGAGTTTTGTCTCGAATCTTCAAATCCAGATTCGAGACGATAGGAGGTGATTCGAGGTTCATGGTTAGTGGATTCGTGTTCAGGGTGGTTGGATGCTTCAGGGGTGTAAAGGGGGTGGTCATCGGCGTTCATGCCGCCGGGTTCTGGTGAAAGGGAAACTAGGGCGGCGTTAGGGTTTGGGGGTTTCAGAGCTTGGGGAAGGAGATGCCTGAAGGGGGGGTTCGGATAGGGGGTGTGGGGTGTGAGGGAAGGCTTATATACGGAGTAAGGGATTGGATCTGAGCCGTTAGATCAGATGATCTCAATGGCCAGGATCTATTCACTTAGGGAAGACGGTGTCGTTTTGGGTTTGATAGTGGGTGAGACCGGGTGAGGCTGGATCGGGTCAGAGTTTGACGGGTTTAGGGGAAATGGCCTAGGTCCGTTGGATCAAGGAGTTGGACGGCTTAGATTAATCTGCCTGAAACGACGTCGTCAAAGTGAAGTGATCAACTTGATCAGGACCGTTTGTTTAAGTCAGATCAACGGTTCTGATAAGGGAGCTAATACGGCGTCGTTTGAATCAGCGTTTGGGCAGGCCTGACTTGGGCTGGATCCGTGCTTTGGTTTTGGGCCTCGTTTTGGGGCCCAATCAGATTTTCCTTTCCCTTTTTATTTCAACCAATTAACCAAGATACTGTTCCATTTCCGTCAAACCCTCGGACACAGATACTGTTCTTGTGGATCCTTCCGTGGTCGATCTTTAACTGGTTCAAGGTAGATAGTGGGCAAATATTGGCGCTTGAGCCATTGTCCACCAATACTCGAGTTACCACCGAGTCTTCACATTTGACAGCTAGGTATAGAGCTTTATTATGCTCCGTACCTTCCACCGGCAGGTCATCATCTGAGAATGTTACCCTGTTCACCTCGAAAATCTTGCTGGCAATGGTTTCCAGATGGTTTACAGAAATCTCACTGGGTACATGAGCTTCGTTCAATATCTTCAACAGGGCCCGACGATGCTCCTCAGAATGGATCAGTAATTACAGCAGTGAGATCTGGGCCGGTGTTTTTCTCAGCTGTTCGACCACAGAATAGTCTTGTACTTTCATCTTCCTCAGGAACTCTTCAGCCTCTTCTTCGGACACAGGTTTCTTGGTTGCAACTGGGTTGGTTCTTCTTAGCTCCACCGGAGCAAAACATCGACCTGATCGAGTCAGCCCTTGCGCTTCACAACTGACTTCTTCCACCTATTTTCCTTTGTACATCACCACCGCCTTTTCATATTTCCAAGGCACAGCCCTGCTGTCAATCTTCGGCAGCTGGACCACAGGCTTTATGGTCACCCGTTCTCTACATACCCCTTTTAACACGACTGTCGGTGTGGGCGGGATCCCTGATACTACCAACTTGCTTGGCTCGGGTTTGCTTGTTATGGCGGACGGGCTCTTTCCCAATATCACTACCGGTTTGACGCCTTCTCCCTGCGGCTGTACACTCGTTCCTCTACTGTTTGAGACTTCTTTCGGGGCGGCTTGGATCATCATCACTGTTTGTGAGGGTTTTCTCAATTCTCCTCCCTCACACACCAACTCAATCATGTGACTTTCGTGGTGCGCTGGCAGTGGGTTTTGGTTAATGTTAGGAGCTTCTGGTGTCTGGACCTCGATCTTATTGGTGTCAATAAGATCCTGTATGGCATGCCTTAATTTCCAGCACTTCTCGGTGTCATGCCCGAGCATCCCTGAACAGTATTCACAACTGATTGATCGATCCAAGTTTTGAGGTGGGGTATTTGGTTCTCGAGTCTGGACAGGACTAACCAAACCCAATTGCCTCAGCTTGTGGAACAAAGCGGTGTAGGTTTCTCCCAGCTCCGTGAAAGTTCTATGCTTCCGCAACCTGTCATTCCTAGCATCTGGATTTCCCCGAAAGCCTGCCCCTGAAGGGTTTCTATATGCCCTTGGTGGAGGGTAGGTGTTTTGTGGTGGTGCATATATGCTTTGGGGAGCCGGTGCGCGCCATTGTGGGCGAATCGGAGGCTGAGTGTATGCCTAGGCTTGGTGTACGGAACAATGTAGTTCTCGAGGTGGATAGAAATTTTGTGGTGGGCTGTATGGGTATTCTGACCTGTGAGGTCTGGGTTCGTTGTAGTGTGGCCTGCCAGATCCGGACCAACTGCCTGCCTCGATCGAGGCAACTTCTTCTTTCTTTCTTCTTAGCGCACCTCCCGTGCCGTTCTGAATAGCCTGGGTCGTTGCCTTGAGTGCCGAATAGTTCAAGATTTTGTCAGACCTCAGACCCTCTTCTATCATAACCCCTATCTTGACCACCTCGTTGAAAGATTTTCCAACTGTTGTCACTAAGTGACCAAAATAGGTTGGATCCAATGTCTGCAAGAAATAGTCCACCATCTCTCCCTCTCTCATGGGAGGATCAACTCTAGCTGCTTGCTCTCTCCAGGGGAACCCGAACTCGCGAAAACTTTCCCCGGGTTTCTTACCAGTTCTCAATAATGTGAGACGGTCGGGGACTATCTCAAGATTGTACTGGAAATGACCTGCAAAAGCCTGCGCCAGATCATCCCACGTGTACCACCTGCTGAAATCCTGCCTGGTATACCATTCCAGTGCAGATCCGCTCAGACTTTGGCCGAAATAAGCTATCAACAGCTCATCCTTGCCGCCTGCCCCTCTCATTTTGCTACAGAATCCCCGCAAATGTGCCATGGGATCACCGTGCCCTTCATATAAATCAAACTTAGGCATCTTAAAACCAGCCGGGAGTTGGACGTCTGGGAAAGGACACAGATCTTTGTATGCTACACTGATTTGATTGCCCAATCCGTGCAAGTTCCTGAAGGACTGCTCCAGGCTTTTGAACTTTCTCAACACTTCATCCTATTCAGGAGCCTTAACTGGCTTCTCAACCTCTGCCGGAACTTCTAAATGTGGATTGTAAGCTTGAGGCTCGGGTGCATGAAATGTAGGCTCAGGGGGATAGTATTGTGTATCGTGAGCCTGAAACAATGGCTCACTGGTCGTTCTTTGCAAAGGGGCTGATGTAGGTCCCACAAAAATGGGAATATTGGGTGTTGGGAGAGGTTGATGGGGTGGTGGAGCTTGGGAATCATGAGGGCTTCTTTCTTGATGATAAAGGGGATTTGGGCGGCTTGTGGAAGGGCCGGAGTGAGGTTATTCTGGCATGTGTCCCAGTGTTTCAGGGCTCTTTTGTGTTTTGGCTATGGCTAGCTGCATTGCATTCATCTCTAGTCCCATCCTTTCAATCTTTTCCATTGCTTCTTTTAACAACTGGCTCATCGGCCTTTCTTCCTCATTGCTATTCTCCGAAGTAGTCATGCTTGTCGCTACCGGTCCTTTGGATCTGGTTTGGTATGAGTGTGTTGCCAGAATTCTTTAACAACTAACTGTCTGGTATCAGACAACAACAAACTTTGTTAGCGTTAGAGCTTTAACAGATTTGATCATAACACATATAGGATGCAATGCTCCTAGGAAGTTAACCGTTTCTACATGCTTTGCTTCAAACAACATGCGTCATCCCGGCTTGCTCAGTTGTCCCTTTTTTATTCGTTTTTGTATTTTCTTTTCTTTCTTTATTAAAAGCGGTCGAATCTTATGGGGATTGCCTATGTATCACGTCCCTGCGTGAATCAGACCAGGCGTAGTTCTGCCTTAAAGTAAAGAAATACAAAATTCTTGTGAAATCATTAAATTCATTCTCAAAATCTTGCTATTACAAATTACTTCAAACAAGGAATAGTAACAATACAGACTCCACGGTTCTTTGACCCCATTTGATTGAAGGAAAAATAGAAAACAACATATGGGAAAACATCGAAGCCTAAAATAGACAAGACTCGACCAAAGGTTAATTTTCCAACATAGGGACCCGCGAGGCATCATTCGGCCTTTTCGCGGTTTCAGGTGCGAGATCCCTTTCGAGCTGCTCCAACTCGTGCATGGTCTGTTTGACATAACCCATCACTGCTGAGAGAACGGTAACGCAGGTCATGTTCTCGCACCGCCGACACCGTCTGATGATGGCATGGGCAATGGCCCTGATCTTATCTCTAGTTTGTTTCTTCTCTACGAGTAGGTGTCTTATCTGATCACTGCACGTCTTGAATACCTGTGAGTCTTGTATATGCTGACCCTTCAGCTGCCGCACTTCCGTCTTCATTTGGACCAACAAGTCGTAACAGTATCTACTCTCCCAGTGGAAATCCCTGGCCCGCTTAACTGCTTTAAACTCAAGGGTAGCCATCTTTCTCTTTATTTTGGCAACAGTCTTCTCGTGGTCACGTTTCAATTGGTTCAAGCATCGGCGATGCTTATCTACTCTTGTATCCCACTGTGCCCTGAGCTCTGCTATGCCGTTTTCGGATTTCTCCAAACCATCTTTCCATTCCCTGATTTCATTTTTTAGCCTTTTTATCAGTTGCTCGTCTGATCGACGCCTTGGCTGTTTATCCGCATCCGCCCTTATCTGTTTGATCTGGGCTCTAAGCATTTCGTTTTCCTGAATTAACTTGTTCCGCCCTCCCAGATTGGTGGCAACTTGCACATTGTGCTCATATTTCAAGCTTTCTACTTGTTGTTTCAACCTGCTGATTTCGGCGCAATACCCTCTTTCTTTTGCTAGCCAATCCCATTGTTTTTGCGATGTTTCAGCAAAATTCAGGATATGGGGTCTCTTAGCCGGCCTTTCATGCTTAAGTTCCCTTCTATACCATGCGAGGTAACCTGGTGCCGTCTCTCCTTTGGTTCGATCCCGTACGCAAGTATCTGATTTCAAATATTGACACTCACTCCAGATTTGGCGAATTTTTGCTTCTAGAAACCGTCCGTCAGGACTTATCTCAATTGCTTGATTGCTAAGATCTTCCTCATGACGTACTGTCTGGCATCTTCCGAGCTGCCTCAAAACTCGGCAGGGCGTGTAAGGTTGAATGCTCTTAAGCCCCATCAGTAAGAGATGAGTTTTAGCCGCCGGCATATATATGACTTCATCAACAGGCAACCATCCCAGCGTCCACTGTATTTGGCTGGCAGTAAGAGCTTGAAAGAACGAGGTCCATGCCAGGACTCCTTTGGGCAAACTAATCTCTTTGGTTCTCATGTAGAATTCTTCTATGCAAGTCTTCTCCAGGGAGCCATGGCTCAAAATCTCTGAACGATGGCAGAGGTGCTCGGTCATCCACATTTGTAGGAGCAAGTTACAACCTTCGAAAAATTTTCCCCCGGCTTTACAAGCTGTGAGGGCTCGGAAGATGTCTGATACCACCATAGGCACTAGAGTACTGTTACTTTGCATGAGTAAAGTGCTGACGACCCCGGATATCTTCAAATCGATGTTTCCGTCTTTCCTTGGAAATACCAGAAGGCACAGGAACATCATCATGAAGGCTACTCGTCTGTGTTTGTCCCACTTCTGACGAATATCTTTGCTGCACAATTTGTTAATTGGATTATTGAATCCCTCTTCATGACCGTACCTATCATATATGAAGCATGGAGTGCAAAAACCGGTAGCCAGATCCGGGTTGTGGACCGTTCTGGGTATCTTCAGTGAATCGAGGAACCGATGTACCGTGACAGCTCTTGGGGCGACCAGGTATTTTTGCTTTAACGGAAGTTCAGCAACTCTGATGTACCCAGCCATCTCTTCCAAAGTCGGGGTGAGTTCAAAATCAGAAAAATGGAAAACATTGTGCGCCGGGTCCCAGCAGGTAACCAAAGCTCTTATGATATCTCCTCGAGGTTAGATTTCCAACAAACCCACGAGACCTTTCAAATATTTCTTGACGTCATTTTGTCCTTCAACACCTAGGTCATTCCACCATAGCCGTAACTTGAAAGGGATTTTGGTCATTATTGAAAAATGTTCATTTTGCATCGTGCTCATCCTGCACATTTATTAAGGTGGTTTTAACAGAATGACTTGACTCAATAATATTTTACAAATGGGATCAAGTTTTGAACACGGCCTTTTAAGTACTTCGGGGACGAAGATTTAATGCCGTGTGGGTCAACTGGAAACAATACTAAACAAGACCCAAAGGTGGCTGTTTTATGCAAAGTTAGCCTTTCGGCGTCCCTTTCGGGAACATTCGGCCTTTTATGACAAAACAACATCACCTGATTTATTGATTTTGGCTATTTTAGCAAAAATGGGGTTGAACCCGACGAGGGTTGCCTACGTATCTCACATCCGGTGAGAATCAAACCGGCGTAGTTCGGGCTATCGTGAATAGAGAAAATCAAATAAACCTAGAAATCAAGAACACGTATTTTTATTATTTTTGAAAAGAGATAAAGACTAAAGAAAATATTTATATTTTTTAGGAAATATTTGGACTATTAGTCTGAATTTATAAAAGGGGTACTATGAAAGAAGCAACATTTTTTGAATTATGAATTTTTTAAAATAAATACCTTTTTTGATTTTGAAAGTGATAAAAAAAAATTTTATATTATTTTTTTTTAATAACTCTCAATACCAAGACAAATTTTGTCTTCATTTTTTTTTTTTTAGAAAAATTCCGGCGAGGTTTTGACACTACTTGGACATTGGTTTTATTTTTCCAACATAAGTAATTATCTCCCCTACGCTGCTATTTTCCTTTTTAGGAACCGGTCGACATGCGGAACCGAAGCAAATAAATGCACAACACAGATAGGAATGCAGCATGATGGTCCTTTCATTTCAGGTTGCCTGTCCTAGACGGACCGACCCCTGTGTTGAATCCCCTAAGTCAAATGCAACATGATGCAAATAAGCGTTCCTACTAGGGATCCGGCATGAAGTCAAGTTATTCTAGGTTCGTAACCTGGGTATTTGTTCTAGACTGTGTACCCGAGCGAACAACTCGAGTCGAGGAGGGGGCTACGTACCGAGGACCCGCGGGATCGTCCGGCTTTGTAACTTGTCCGACCTCTTTCTTATTTCAGGTATTGACATTAACAGAATAGGGAGTCTCGACCAGCGAGCTTCTCCCCGGAGGTAAGAAGTGAATGGTTTCGGCACAGTTTATATGTACAGTTCAAATAATATCAAAGCGGTAAAAGCAGCATTTAGCACATTAGGCTCAAAACATGTAATAAAAATCGGATAATAAATAAAGCCAAATAATAACAATTATTCTAAGCTCGAATTCTTGACCCTGAACCAGTGGTTCTGGGTCTAATCCCCAGCAGAGTCGCCAGAGCTGTCACACCTCCTTTTTCCACACCCGATGGGGTGCAAGGGAGTTTTTTCCAATTAAAGGACAATCGAAACGGGATTTGCTTCTTTAATTCAGAGTCGCCACTTGGGAGATTTAGGGTGTCCCAAGTCACCAATTTTAATCCCGAATCGAGGAAAATAATGACTCTATCTTACAGTCTGCGTACCAGAAATCCGGATAAGGAATTCTGTTAACCCGAGAGAAGGTGTTAGGCATTCCCGAATTCCGTGGTTCTAGCACGGTCGCTCAATTGTTATATTTGGCTTATTTATCTGATTTTTAAATACCATATGAACTTATGTGCAAATTTTATCTTCCAACCGCTTTTATCATTTACCGTTATTTTTATCAAGAATTGCAACGTTATAAAATGTATCTCGAACCACGTTACAATCAATGTACCCGTGGTCGTCGGCACACTTTGACTCCGTTGAGATTTGGATTTGGGTCACATCAATGTGCACCCGAGTTTAAGGAAATTAAATTATTAAAGGCGCGCCTAGCGTATTTATTTTGGGTAAGACCGCGGAATTTTACTAAACGGCCCATCCCGAAGTCTAAACAATTTTTAAAGCAAATATTTATTGAAGGCCCCGCAATTTGTATTTTTATTTGGCGAGGCTCATCTCATTCTTATTTTTTAAATGAATTTGCAACGTCATGGACACGCATCTCGAACCACGTCACAATCAATGTACCCGTGATTAGAAACACATTTCGACTCCGTTGAGAATTGGATTTGGGTCACATAAGTGTGCACCCGAGTTTAAGAAGGTAAGATAATTAAATACGCGCCTAAAGAGGCTATCGCGTTATTATTCTGGGAGGGTTGTGAGATTTGCTAAACGACCCATCCTGGAAACTGAATGCTTCGATAATATACATTTAACGAGGGCCCCGCAGCTTGTGCAATTTTATTTATTTTTGTCGAGGCTCACCTCGTTCTTATTTTAAAAGGGTATCCTATAGCAACTACGTTTCTTATCGTGTTTGTCTCTACTAATTGAAAACAGTAGATAGTCCTAATTAATTACATGCTTGCAAGTTATCTATAACAGAATTCCGAGTGCTTGAGCAAAATCAGAAGCGTGGCCACGCACACAGTCAACCGAGCAAAATTAAAGGCCCAAATCCAGCCCACTCGTGATGGGTCAGACCTGGGCTATTGTTTGCCCAGTGCAGGCCTGTTCGGTCTGTTTTGACCTGGGCTCGACCCTCATGGGGTTGAGAAGTGCAGACTTGCGCCATTTATTCTAAGGCAATGGGCTGCCCATTACAAGGAGGCAATTTATCAAACGGACATGAAATTAACTAACATGGATAGTTCTATGCTTTTGAGGACATGCTAACCATATAAAACCTAAGATACAACCTACTGCATTGGGGACACTTCTATCTATCAGCCTACATATACAAACTAACATTCAATCACCATATATTGATATCTACTGGGCACACAGGCTACATTCAGTATCTAAGCAAGAATGTAAACTATTATACATTTCATGAGGTTCACTATAACAGTCTATGTATGGAATAAACAACTTCAGCTCTTCTCTTTTATATTCATGCTCAAACTCTCAAGTTACATTGGCACTATTAATCGTGTACCTGGTATAGCAAAGCAGAAGAAGAAGGAGAATTGTCAGCTGAGTGGTATGCATCAAATATAGCAACAGCAGATGAACAGCAAGAACACAGCAACAATCCAACAACCACAAGTGTTTTCCACAGCCCACAGACAACCAGCAATGGTTCCCAGAACAAAGAAAAACCAGCAAATAGTCGAGCACCAAACAAGCAATCCCAGGAAAGAGTAAGGAAACAACAGAAGTAACAAAGTGTTCAATGCAGCAACACCAGCAGTTTGACAATCACGAGCAGCTCAGTCAATGCAAACAACAGAACTTGGCCAAGACAGCTTGACCAATATGAACTCTTACACAACTTTCAGACAGTGTTTGGTTACAGTGTTTACTGGAAATTACCTTATGTTTTCAGTCTTTTTCTTTAAACTCACAAGACCTCTCTTAAGACTAAAAATTTTCCAGCCCCTTTTAAGTTCTCAAATGGCCTATTTATAAGCAAAACAACCAGTGCAGTTCAGCTGCCTGGATTCTGCCAATTTGCAGACTGCCCATACCCTTTAAACCCATCCTTAAGCATCTTTTGATGCCAACCCTTTTTGTTCCCCACGCTTGGCTTTCTTTAATCAAGAGTTATGGGTTCATTTTAGTATTCATTTTAAATTCTCATGCTCTTATGTCTTGTTCCCCATTGGCATTAGTTTAATCATAATTCAGTACCCTACTTGTCAGCTTATTTAAACTAATCCTTTCTGTCCTTTTCAAACCCCAGATTACCCCCGTTTAACCTTGATTATCACTGCCCTGCCTATTGCAGCATCAGGGCATTTTGGGCTTCTGATCGTTCGATTTCAGAACTGCCCCAGCCTGGTTCTTTTAATTGTTTACAATGCAGTTACAAACTAGCATTCATAGATAATGTCCAACATTTAAATCACAATACAGGTCCATTCAGTTCAAGTGAGGTTGTACGTATTAGAGCATTTGAACATTTAGTCGTAGGAAGTTAATCGACGACATTTATCAAGTCGACTATACTAATTATAACAGGTAACAATCAGTCGCTCATATAAACAATACGTACATGGACCTAAAGGGCTTCGGACAACTTTGGTCAATCACTGGGAACCTATATAAATTATTCATGCGACGACTATCCTAATCGGACATGCTTATCATAGGATACATTCAAATCATACACAGAAAACAATCGACCAAATAAAAGGTCTTTGACAGAGATGGAAGAAATAAAAAAAACTATCCGAAAATAACAAACAATCACAACAAAGCATGCTAACGACTTAATTAGCAGTTGAATAAAACAAAAAGGGAAAGAAAAACTTATCGAACAATGTTTAAACCAAACTGACCGAAAACTGACTCACTTTGACCATTTGAGGCCGAACAAACTTTAACCAGGGTGTTCTCACATGAGAACACCTTGGTTAAGGTCTATTAGACCTCAGACCCCTGTCAAGACTGGCCGGATTCCACAGGTTCATATGTTCTAGGGTCTGGATTTTCAGATCTGGTTTTTTAGAAGTTGTGGGTAGATTCGGACCAAACCAAGTTTGGTTTGGTCACGAGGAGGGTCATGGGAGTGTCTGGTACAAAGATGGTGAGGTTTGGTATAGATCGAGTTTTGTCTCGAATCTTCAAATCCAGATTCGAGACGATAGGAGGTGATTCGAGGTTCATGGTTAGTGGATTCGTGTTCAGGGTGGTTGGATGCTTCAGGGGTGTAAAGGGGGTGGTCATCGGTGTTCATGCCGCCGGGTTCTGGTGAAAGGGAAACTAGGGCGGCATTAGGGTTTGGGGGTTTCAGAGCTTGGGGAAGGAGATGCCTGAAGGGGGGTTCGGATAGGGGGCGTGGGGTGTGAGGGAAGGCTTATATACGGAGTAGGGGATTGGATCTGAGCCGTTAGATCAGATGATCTCAATGGCCAGGATCTATTCACTTAGGGAAGACGGTGTCGTTTTGGGTTTGATAGTGGGTGAGACCGGGTGAGGCTGGATCGGGTCAGAGTTTGACGGGTTTAGGGGAAATGGCCTAGGTCCGTTGGATCAAGGAGTTGGACGGCTTAGATTAATCTGCCTGAAACGACGTCGTCAAAGTGAAGTGATCAACTTGATCAGGACCGTTTGTTTAAGTCAGATCAACGGTTCTGATAAGGGAGCTAATACGGCGTCGTTTGAATCAGCGTTTGGGCAGGCCTGACTTGGGCTGGATCCGTACTTTGGTTTTGGGCCTCGTTTTGGGGCCCAATCAGATTTTCCTTTCCCTTTTTATTTCAACCAATTAACCAAAAATTCCTAAAAACAAGGTAAATAATTAAAACAAAACTTACACACATATTGGGTAACACCTACAACAATAAACATACATAAAATAAAAAATGGTCAGATCACAGCCTAGAACGAACGATGCACACATACATATATTTTTTGAATTTTCTTTTAACGACACATATTTTTTGTATTTTGTTTGATAATGACTAGATGCGAAATGGACAGACCCACAAATGACTAACAACACATGTCACGGAAAAATCGAAAAATTGTACAGCGAAGTCATTTGTTATTATTTTTATTTTCTTTTGGAGCGATTGTCCGTGAAGCAAAAATCACGTGCTTACACTCAGTCCAGTCAAAAGAGTTATGCCGACTGTAAGGTTCATGATGTGGCATTCATGGTCGGCAAGCGGGTGTTTCTTCGAGTGTCGCCTATGAAGAGCATGATGAGATTTGGGAAGAGGGGCAAGCTTAGCCCTAGATTTATTAGCCCGTTTGAGATTCTTGATCGAGTGGGAGATATGGCTTACAGACTTGCGTTGCCGCCCAGCTTATCAGCCGTGCATCCAGTGTTTCATGTATCCATGCTTTGGAAGTATCACGGCGATCCATCCCATGTGTTAGATTTCAGCACTGTCCAGTTGGATAAGGACTTATCCTATGAGGAGGAGCTGGTAGCTATTCTAGACCGGCAGGTTCGTCAGTTGAGATTGAAGAGTTTCCCTTCTGTTTGTGTTTAGTGGAGAGGTTAGCCTCTTAAGGCATCGACCTGGGAGTCCGAGTCCAATATGCGGAGCCGTTATCCCTATCGTTTCTCCGACTCAGGTACTTCCTTCTTATGTCTGTTCGAGGACGAACAATTATTTTAGAAGTGGAGAATGTGATGACCCAAAAGGTCATCACTTGTTTTACAAGTCGATTCTGTGATCCAAGGCCTTAAAAACCTCCTTTTGCCTCACCTCGATTTGCATGCGCAGTCCGGGCATGTATCCGGAAAGCCATTATGTGAAAATCTATGAAAATGATGAATTTTGCTTTTAAAATGAATTTAAGTTGACTTCGGTCAATATTTTGGGTAAACAGACCCAGACTCATGATTTGATGGTCCCGTAGGGTCCGTAGGAAAATATGGGACTTGGGCATTTGCCCGAAATTGAATTCCGAGGTCCCAAGCCCGATAAATGAATTTTTGAAGGAAATTGTTTAACAGAAATTATAAGAGTTTTTAGAAATTGGGATGTGTTTGAATTTGATGGTATCAGGCTCGTATTTTTGTTCCGGAGCCTCGGTACAGGTCTTATATGGCATTTAAGTTGAGCCTGTAAAATTTGGTAAGAAACAGACTTAAAATGACGTGAATCGGACCATTAGTTGCTAAAAATAGAACTTAATAGTTCATGAGATTTTTCTTTGATTTTGATGCTAAATCCATAATTATTGATGTTATTTTGATGATTTGATCCGACGAGCAAGTCTGTATGATGTTTTTGGACTTGCGTGCATGTTTGGTTTGGAGCCCTGAGGGCTCGGGTGAGTTTTGGATAGGCCACGGAGTGAAATTTGACTTAGGAAATTACTGGTGTGTTGCAGGCCTGCAAGCTTGCGAGCTCGCAAATGCGAAGATGGCCTGGGCAGGCCTTGATCGCAAATGTGACCAATTCATCGCAAATGCGAAAAAGGCCAGAGTCGCAATTGCGACTTATTCTTCACAAATGAGAAGATAGCAGGTCCTGAGGGGGTTCGCAATTGCGAACCCTGGTCTTAATTGCGACATCAGAGACCAGTTAATTGGGGCTTAAACGTATTTTCATCCATTTCTCAAACCTTCTCAAAACCTAAAGATTTTTGGGCGATTTTCTAAAGAAACGTTCATCTCCAAACCAATTGTAAGTCATTTCTAAATCATTTTCTTTAATCTATAACATCTTTTCACATGATTTCAATCCAAAATCAAGGGTTTTCATGGGGGAAATTGGGTGTTTTGGGTAGAACTTAGGTTTTTCAAATTTTGGGGATTTTGACCTCGATTTGAGGTCTGATTGACCGGGGTCGATTTTTGACTTTTTGGAAAAATCTTTATAAAACTTATTTTCATGCATTCGAATTGATTCATTTAGCATTTATTGATATCGTTAAGTAAATTGTGGCTAGATACGAGCGAATTGGTGGTGAAAACAAGAGGTAAAGTGGTAGTTGAAGCTTGAATTGTGTTCGTGGCATCGAGGTAAGTGTTTGGTCTAACCTTAGCTTGAGTGATTAGGAGTTGTGTCTTATTTGCTATGTATTAATTGTGGAGTACGACGTATAGGCATGGTGACAAGTATCTATACGTCGGTGTCAAGTATGCCCGTGAGTCTAGTATTGTAATTGTTGTGACTCCGTTGTGATTTAGTCATGCTTAATATGATGATTATCATTGTTGGTTCCCTTGCCGGGATGTTAGTGATTATATTAATGTCTCCCTTGCCGGGATGTTATTGTTTATGATATTGTCTCCCTTGCCAAGATATTATTGTTTACGATATTGTCTCCCTTGCCGGGATGTTGTTGTTATACTCTTGTTCCCTTGCCGGGATTCTTCTATGATTGATGTTGATTTGCATATGGGATTGGGTGGCATGCCGCCACGGTAATATTTGAAATGGGATCGGGTTATACGCCTGCAACAAGATATATGAAATGGGATCGGGTAGCACGCCGCCACAGTGATATTTGAAATGGGATCGGATTGCACGCCTGCAACAAGATATATGAAATAGGATCGGGTTGCACGCCTGCAACAAGGAGTAAATGAAAGTGAATATTGTGATTGTTTTCCTTATTCTTGTTGGCATTTAAACTTTGGTTTCTTTACATTCCTCTTTTTGTATTCTGTTGTTATCTGATACTCCCCGCAGCATGTTTTCTCCCTCCCATCTTTGACTGTAAATATCTGCTTTTATTTTTCCATTGTATATGATATAACTGCACAAGTTTATTTGGTAGTCTGGTCCTAGCCTCGTCACTACTTTGTCGAGGTTAGGCTAGGCACTTACCAGCACATGGGGTCGGTTGTGCTGATACTACACTCTGCACTGTGTGCAGATCCCAGTGTTGCAGTTTTCAGACCGTAGTGAGGTTGTTGCCTTCAGTCCAACAGGAGACCCGAGGTGGACCTGCAGGTGTCCGCATGCCTTGGCGTCTCCTTCTATCATTTCCTTCTATTTTTACTTATTCAAAGACAGATTCGTGTATTTCTATTCAGACTTTTTTGTAGTATTTGTAGATAGTCTGTGACTTTGTGACACCAAATTCTGGGTAGTGTTGTATTTCGTATTCATGTAACAATGTTTGGTTAAACAATTAAGTTTTCGTCTTCTGCATTTCTGGCTATTTAATTTATTCCGCTGTTTGATCACCTACTATATTGAATTATTGAAAAGGATTAATAAAAAAAATGTAAAGAATTTATAATACTCGGCTTGCCTAGCTTTCACAAGTAGGCACCATCATGACTCCTGAGGGTGGGAAATTCGGGTCGTGACATAAATATTTTTCTCAAAATATTTCTAAGTGTTTTGCTTAGCATAATAAGTGATAGTTCTCTTACACGCCTAATCACCTACATATTGTTCTCTGTGAAATTCGACCCCGACTCATAGTTGGGTAAATTATATTGCATGCGACCATGTCCATTTTAATTTTTAGTAGTGAATTTGGACGTCATCATCTATTACTTTCCGATAGTAGTTTTAGTAGTTTTGTATATTCTCTAGATTGCTCATGTACTAGTTACGCCGGGTTTTGGGGACTTGTAGCATCTATGTACTGTTGTACTTGTTATTTCTATCACTACAGATTATGTACTTATTATGATGATATTTTGTTTAAAAAGATTTATCCCAGTCGCATGAAATTTAGTGTGATTAAAAATATGTTAAAAGAGGTAAATAAATAGTAATTTCGCTTATGGGCTTGCCTAACAGCTGTATTAGGTGCAGTCTCGACCTAGTACGGAATTGAGTCGTGACATGCATAAGAATCTTTCTTGTTTTACCTACCCAACTTTTAAGCCTGGAGGTACTTTAAAAGTGATTCTAATAAGAAAAACTTTATTTGCAACATCTGTTAATACTACGAATTTAATATGCATCAGTTTACAAAATGGAACAAGTAGGGGTAGGAGAAAGAGAAAATGTATGGACCTAGGATACTTTGTTGCTACTACTGATTTTTTGACTCTGATAACAAAATTTCGGGAAAAAAAGCAAGTCCACCAGAACTTGCAAGCTTGCTATGATTTTAAAGCACTCAGCAGTTATGATGATCATTCGGATTTTACAACAAATCCTGACGGATCACCAGAAGTTTTAGTATTGTGGCTAAAAATTCTGGTGATCGTCATAATTTCTGGTGCTTTAAAATTTTGGCAGGTGTTTCAAAATATTGACGAGCAACTTTTAGAATTCTGACACGGGGCTATTTCCCAAAAAAAAATTTAATGGGGTCAAAATATAAATAGTAATTTTAAAAAAGTTCATCTAGCATAATTTTTTTATAGTCTGCACTAAGGAGGCTACTAGAGAAAAATGAAAAAGTGTCACAAAATTATGCATAATAAAATCGAAAATTGTTATAAAGATATATAGAATTTGCTCAGTGGTAATCTTTGTTACACTTCCATGTCAATGATAGTCCAAATTGCTGGAATATGTAGCTTTTTTCATAGCCATAACATGGTTATTAACTAATGCAGAAGTATAGAGAAAATGGAAAAGATGTTGACAAGGTAATATATATATATATATATATATATATATATATATATATATATATATATATATATATATATATATATATATATAGAGAGAGGCTAAACACCAATAAGTGAAAAGAGACCATTTTCATCTAACTAAGATGACTAAGCCCTCTTCTCCAACCCCATTTTCATTTATTATGAAAACGTTGCCTATAATTATCTTGTAGATAAAATATACCATGTAATTAGTTGCTCTTGCCCTGGTTAATAATTGCAAACTGCTTCTCACCAAAAGAACTTTTGAAAAAAAACACTTTTAAGAAAACAAACACTTATCAAAATAAGGAGGGATATTTGTCAGTAGGGATACAGGTTTCAAGGAGGATATATTACATTTTAAGGTTTTGAAGTCTGATTCCTCTCTGTTGTCTCCTGTTTTGGAGTTTACAGAATTTGATCCATCATGTGTTCTCCCTTCAGCTCCTTCTGTAACGACCCGATTGGTCGTTTTGCTTTCTAGAATTCCGTTCCCATAAATAAGACTTTACATACGTGCTTTTACTGTTTTATGGCTTGTGGGGATGGTTAGTTTCGGATTTGAAAGGGTTTTGGGTTAAAATCGGAACACTTGGTCCTTTAAGGTTGGCTAAAAAGGCTAAGTTTGACTTCGGTCAATATTTTGAGCGAACGATCTTGGAATCAGGGTTTGATGGTTCCAATGAGTTCATATGATGATTTCAAACTTGGGCATATATTCGGATTGGGGTTTGGATGACCCGGGAGCATTTTGGCGCCTAATAGTGAAAATTGATTCTTTGAAGGTTTTGAAGTTCTTTAAATTTGGTTTGGAGTAAGTTTTGGTGATATCGAGGTCCGAGGGAAATTCCAAGACCGGGAATCGTTCCATAATGTTATTTAAGACTTGCATGAAAGGTTTGGTGTCATTCCAAGTTTAAGTATGATTTGGCACGTTTGGAGCGATTTGGAAATTTGAAGTTCATATTTTGATTCAATTTGATTTTGGAGTGTGATTCTTGATTTTGTTGTTATTTTACGCGTTTTGAGATTTTGAGCAGGTCCGTATTATGATTACAGACTTGTTGGTGTAGCTGGATGGGGTCCCGAGGGGCTCGGGTGCGTTTCGGACCGCCCGAAGCTAAATCTAGGAAACCATATATTCCAGTTCTGGTTTCCTTCTTCGCGAACGCGGGAGGGCCATTGTGTTCGAGATGAAGGATTTAGGGCAGAGGGAAATTACCTTTCGCGTTCGCGATCAGCACATCGCATTCGCGTAGCCTTGTGAGCCTAGGCTTACGCGTTTGTGTAAGCTCCATCTCGTTCACGTAGAAGGGAGGGACCTGGGGAATGGTCAAGGTTAGTGCTCTTTGCGTTCACGAAGATGCCCTCACGTTCGAGTAAGACAGGGCTGGTAAGCCTTCGTGTTCGCGCGGTCCTTGTCGCGTTCGCGTAGGCCAAATCTTCATGAGCCTGGTCTATTGCCTTCGCGAACACGAGGCTTGTTCCGTGTTCATGAAGAAGGGGGCAGCTGGGCAGAGAGTTTTAAAATCGGGACATAGCCATTTTTATGTTCATTTATTGCACATGTGGGCGATTTTTGAGCTTCAAAAGTGGAACTTTAACCGAGCTATAGAAGGTAAGTAATTTCTACCTAATGTGAGTTTAATGCATAGATTATGGGTAGAGTTTAACATATAAATTTATGGAATTTATGGGTTAAATGAAAAACCTATATTTTGATAAAAAAGGATTTAACCACAAAATTGGTTATGGAATTTAGTGAAAATTATATAGTTGAATTCATGAGGTTATGGGTAACAACTTTCTTCAAATATTTTCGGAATCCGGGCACGTGGGCCCAGGGGTGAATTTTAGGGATTCTTCAAATAGGCTTGGGAAATCACTTTGATAGATAAGATATGAACTTTTGAGCATGTGTTAATGATTTTATATAACATTTGACTAGCTTTGAGTTGTTGGCACTGAATTTGGGGATTTGAGCTATATCTTGGACCGGAAAGTAGGCCTTGAGATGAGGTAAGTCTCTTTTCTAACCTTGTAAGAGGGAATTAACCCTATAGGTGAACTTAATTAATATGTATTCACACTACACTTCTGCATTTAAATGCGCAGGATCTGAGGTATGTACATCTGGATATCAGTCTGGCACGCACACTTGATTACTACTTCGAAACTTTACGGTGAACTGCCTTCCGAGCCATTCTGCACAGTTGGAGTCTTTCTTTTTCTTATATTTTTCTATCTATTTCGCTTCAGACAGTAGACGAGTATTCTTTTGTATATTCTACTAGAATGCTCATACCATTGTGACACCATGTCTTGGCACACACTAGTAGACTTGTGGTTTTGATTTTATTCTATGATTATGATTGCACATAGTTGATTTCATGTTATTTATTTAAATCTGTTAATTCTTAAATCTTTTAAATTAAGGAAAGTCTAATTACTTGGAAAAATCTTTTAAAAAGAGAAATCACGTGGTTAGTTCATCGTTGGCTTGCCTAATGGCGGCACTCGACGCCATCGCGACCTATAATAGAATTGGGTCGTGACAACATGGTATCAGAGCACTAGGTTCACGTGGGTCTCACAAGTTATGGGCAAGCCTAATAGAGTTTTGCAGATCGGTGAGAAGATGTTTGTACTTATCTTCGAGAGGTTATAGGGTGTTAGGAAACTACTCTTTATTCATCTCCTATCGTGAAGTTGATGGTATACTAAGTTTCTTTCTCTTATTCTCTCACAGATGGTGAGAACGTGCATGGTGGACATTCCAAACCCGTGAGGAGATTCTCTCCCTATTTCTAGAGGCCGAGGAAGAGGCCCGGGGAGGGCACCAGCCCGGGGAGGGCACCAGCCCGAGGTAGGGGACGAGCACGTCCTAGAGTTGCCCCAGTTGTACCACCAATAGATCTAGTGGAGGACCCCAGTCGATTTCATATCAGCATCGGGCTTTTGGAGGTCATGGGTTGTATGTTGCGGTTCATGGACACTATGACCCAGATTGGTTTATTTCCAGTGGACCCAACCACATCTCAGGCAGGAGGTGAAGCACAGACCCCTGCTGCTTAGGCTCCTAGGCATAAAACTATTGTGTATCAGACCCCGGGTGTACTACCCGTGGGTATGGTCCAGCCAGTAGCAGCAGTCATACCTAAGCCCAGACTAGTTGTGGCCGACGAGCGGCATAAGCTTTTGGACAGATTGACTAGGCTACACCTTCCTATCTTCGGAGGTGAGCTACATGAGGATCCCCAAGACTTCATTGATAGGTGCAGGGACATACTGCATAACATGAGTATATTGGAGTCCCACGGGGTGTATTTCACTACCTTTGAGCTTAAGGGAAGGGCCCGTAGATGGTGGAAGTCTTATCTTCTTAGAAGATCAGCATGTTCTCCTCCTATGACTTGGGACCAGTTTAACGCCTTTTCTTGGATAGGTATATCTCTCCCTCCTAGAGGGAAGAGTTGCAGTGTCAGATTTGAGCAGCTCCAGCAGGGTCAGATGTTAGTGACCGATTATGAGGCGAGATTCTCTGAGTTGTCTTCCCATGCACTTATGATACTTCCTACTAACACAGAGAGAGTGCAGAGGTTTGTTGCGAGGTTACACTCTGGTATTTAGGATAGTATGGCCTGGGAGGTTGAGATGTGGACTTCTTATCAACTAGTAATGGAGATTGCTCGGAGGATTGAGGGTTACCATTAGAGGGGTAGAGATCAGATGTAGTGGGAGAAGAGGTTTTGTTTTTCTGGAGAGTTTAGAGGGGGCCTGGCTGGGGGAAGAGGTCAGTTTGGGAGGGGTCAGGCTAGCAGGCCCACATATCCAGCACCACCACCTTCTCGGGGTGCTCTAGCGCGACCCTATTTCAGTGTCATGCCAGAGAGTTCATACCGCCCACCAGCTCTTCAGGGTTAGTGGGTACTTATGTCATCAGGGTTCTTCTAGCACCTATTTCAGTGCCATGCTAGAGAGTTCTTACCCCCACCAGCTATTCAGGGTTCTTCCAGTGGGTATTCAGGCCATTAGGTTCAGACTTCAAGGCAACAGTCTATGGTACTGAGAGGTTGTTACGAGTGTGGGGATCTGGGCCCCATAAAGATATTTGGTCCCAGACCTCAGGGCAAGGTAGTACACCATGGTCATCATCCCATGATTACAACACTAGCCATCTAACCGCCCATAGGTAGAGGGCAGTCAGGTAGGGGCCGTCCAGGAGGTGGAGGCTAGGCAGGGGGAGGTCAGATAGCTTCTGTTTAGTCAGGTGGAGGCCAGCCAGTCGGCGCTCTAGTTAGGTTCTATGCTTTTCCAGCCAGACCAGATGTAGTGGCCTCAGATGCCATGATCACAGGTATTATTTCTGTCTGCGGCAGGGATGCTTCAGTATTATTTGATCCAGGGTCTACCTATTCATAAGTGTCATCTCTATTTACTCATTTCCTAGATATTACTCATGAGTTGTTGGGTACTCTTGTTTATGTGTCCACTCCTGTGGGCGATTCTATTGTTGTGGATCTGATCTATCAGTCATGTGTGGTCACATTCTGTGGTTACGAGACTAGAACGGATCTTCTATTGCAGGATATAATCGACTTTGAGCTCATCCTAGGCATGGAAAGGCTGTACCCATATCACGCCATCCTTGATTGCCATGTAAAGACTATTACCTTAGCAATGCCAGAGTTGCCTAGATTGGAGTGGAAGGGTTCGTCTATCAGTACATCCAGTCGGTTTATCTCTTTTTTGAAGGCTCGACATATGGTCAAAAAGGGTTGTTTGTCTTATCTAGCTCATGTTCGGGATACTACCGCAGAGACTCTAGCGATTGATTCAGTGCCAGTAGTCCGGGAGTTTGCCGATGCATTTCCTTCTAATCTTCCAGGCATGCCACCAGATCAAGATATCGATTTATGTATTGATTTGGCTCCAGGTACCCAGCCTATATCTATCCCACCATACCATATGGCTTCGAAAGAGTTGAATGAGTTGAAGGAGCAGCTTGAGGAGTTGCTAGCAAAGGGGTTTGTCCGACCAAGTGTGTCACCTTGGAGTGCACCGGTATTATTTGTGAAGAAGAAAGATAGGACTATGCGAATGTGCATTGATTACTACAGTTGAACAAAGTTACCATTAAGAATAAATACGTGTTGCCGCGTATTGATGATTTGTTTGACCAGTTGTAGGGTGCTAGGGTGTTCTCTAAGGTCAAATTGATATTAGGGTAACATCAGTTGAAGATTCATGAGTCGGATATCCGAAGACTACTTTCCGTACTAGATATGACCATTATGAGTTTCTAGTGATGTCCTTTGGCTTGACTAACGCCCCAGCGACATTTATGGATTTGATGAACAGGGTGTTCCGACCTTATATTGATTCGTTTGTCATTGTCTTCATTGATGACATTTTGATCTACTCGCGTAGCATGGAGGAGCACGAGCAGTATTTGAGAGTGGTATTTCAGACCTTGCGGGAACATAAGCTATATGCTAAGTTCTCCAAGTGTGAGTTTTGGCTAAATTCTGTGTCATTCTTAGGACATATTGTATTAGACAAGGGTATTAAGGTGGACCCCAAGAAGATTAAGGTAGTTCGAGTTGGCCTCGTCCCACTTCATAGATTGAGATTAAGAGCTTCTTGTGGTTAACATGTTATTATCGCTGGTTTGTGGAGGGCTTCTCATCTATTGCAACACCTTTGACTAGACTGACCTAGAAGGGTGCTCCATTCCATTTATCTGATGATTTTGAGATGAGCTTTCAGAAGCTCAAGACAACTTTGACTATAACATCAATTCTAGTGTTGCCCTCCGGTTCGTGGATGTATACTGTGTATTGCGATGCCTCGCGCGTTGGCTTGGGTTGTGTACTGATAGGAGGGGTGATTTATGGCATATGCTTCACGTTAGCTAAAGATCCATGAGAAGAATTACCCTGTGCATGATATAGAGTTAGCCGCGATTGTTCATGCTCTTAAGATTTGGAGGCATTATCTTTATGGGGTGTCATGTGAGGTTTACACTAATCAGCGCAGCTTATAGCACTTATTCAAGCAAAAGGATCTATATTTGAGGCAGCGCAGATGGCTTGAGTTACTGAAGGATTATGACATCACCATTCTTTATCATTCGGTCAAGGTCGCGGATGCCTTGAGTAGAAAGGCAAAGAGTATGGGTAGCTTGGCATTTATTTAAGTAGAGGAGAGGCCATTAGCTTTGGACATTCAATCATTAGCTAACAGACTTGTGAGGTTAGACATTTCAGAGCCCGTCCGATTTCTTGCATGCGTCGTTGGCCAATCTTCACTATTGGAGCAGATCAAGGCTCGACAGTTTGATGATCCGCATTTGATAGTTCTCAGAGAGACGATACTACAGGGTTGTGCCAAGGAGGTTTCTATCAGCGAGGATGGTGTTCTGTGACTCCAGGGTCGTCTATATGTTCCTAATGTCGATGGCTTGAGGAGAGTATTGTATATGAGGCACACAATTCTCGATATTCCATTCATCCAGGTGTAACTAAGATGTATCGGGAACTGAGACAATATTATTGGTGGCAACGGATGAAGAAAGACATAGTTGAGTATGTATCTAGGTGCCTAAATTGCCAGCAGGTTAAGTATGAGTACCAGAGGCCAGGTGGCCTACTCCAACAGATGACTATACCGGAGTGGAAGTGGGAGCGCATTACTATAGACTTCGTAGTTAGGTTGCTGTGGACCTTGTAGACGTTTGATGCAGTTTGGGTCATTGTTGACAGGTTGACCAAGTCGGCACACTTCATTCCAGTTGTGACTACGTATACTTCATAGAGGTTGGCCCAGACTTATATTCAGGAGATAGTTTAGTTGTATGGTGTTCCTATTTCCATCATATCAGATAGAGGCCCTTAGTTTAATTCGCATTTTTGGAGAGCCATACAGAGTGAGTTAGGGACCTGTGTAGAGCTCAGCACTGCATTCCATCCACAGACCGATGGGCAGTTAGAGCGGATAGTTCAGATCTTGGAGGACATGCTCAAAGCATGTGTGATTGACTTTGGAGGGCAGTGTGATCGATTCTTACCTTTGGCCAAGTTTGCTTATAACAACAGTTATCGGTCCAGCATCGAGATGGCTCTATTTGAGGCTTTATATGGTCGGCCATGTCATTCTCCCATCAGGTGGTTTGAGCCCGGCGAGGCTAAGTAATATGGTACTAACTTGGTGAAGGATGCCTTGGAAAAGGTAAAGTTGATTCAGGAGCAACTTCGCACAGCACAGTCTGTTACGCGGATCAGAAGTGTTACACCCCATATTTTTATACGTGAAAGTGCGCCATAAGTAAATTAATGGAATCTTGGAAATGAGAAGTTACATCCTGCATTTTCGAACGTTAAAGTTTCATCGTAAGTTAATCAACGCAAGCTTGGGAATTAAATTATTTTGTGATTATAAGCATTATGTTATTTCAAACAAGTGATGAGTAAATTTGTGAAGGTGAGAGGGTAAGCAAATTGAAGAAAATGAGTTTCGTCGAAGTTTGACATTTTTGGGATAAAATACAGTCCGAGTTATAATACCCGACATTTATGGACTAATTTCATACAAGGTACCACATGACCATGATAGTAAGGTGTATAAGGTATGTTAAAACTGAGTAGTATTTTATGTAAGTAGAGATAATTCTTATTTAAGTAGATAATTGGTTAATTATTGGATATTGGGACATTACCTAGTTAATTAAGGAGTTGTGGGTGATTAATTAAAAAATGTGGTTGAGATAAAATATCCCACGTGTCAACAAACTAATTCAAAAATTGTGACTCATAAGTCACTATATATGGCAAGTCTTAAGGAAGTAAGTCATTTTCATTTTAATAAAGGAATGACACATGTACGTGAGTCATATCCATCCCTTAAGAAACATAAGTCAAATACCCATTCTTACATGCATTTAAACATAAGTCTTTGTATATTACAAACATAAGTCACGAACCTAAGTCACCTATGTAAGATAAGACCTTCAACAATTCAAATCAAAATGAGATTTTGCAATTATAAGGGAATGTGGTGCAATCTTTCTTAAGAAAATCGGTTCAGGTATGTTAAGATTATCCCATCTTTCCTATTTGCCATGATCCATACGACACAAACGAAACAATCAAATGCACAACTTCGATAAATGACTCTATTCATAGAAATGCTAGAGATGCTTATATTCTTAATTTCCCATAAGTCTTATTATTCTATCGTCTGTTCATGGATCTCAGAAAATATGTGAGTTTATAAAGTCTATTTCATGATATTAATCAAAGGCATAATGGTCTTATGACACTCCGAAAGATTTTATTGACGTACTTCTCATGCATTGCATTTATTTATATATGTACATTGACCCATGACGAGACGGTGTTATATACGCGTATATATATATTTAGGATATAGCAATAGGTTACAGTGTTATATACATACCACCACCTGATCAGCTGGTATACATTAATAATTTTGCCAATAGTGGCTGAGATGATATGATGGGATGCCCTCTGAGGCTTGATGATGTTATGAACATATGTACCTATGCACGACATGACATTCATATACATATCATGACACTATAAGTATTTCATGATTTACAGAGTTATCCAGACTTACAGGTTAAGTCATTCACTCTATATTTCTTTTATGTCTTTTATGTACTTATTTATGTGCCTTACATACTCAGTACATTATTTGTACTGACATCCCTTTTGCCTGAGGACACTGCATTTCATGCATGCAGGTCCCGATAGACAGGTCGAGAGCCCTCCAAGTAGGCTATCAGCTTAGTGAAAGATGTTGGTGCACTATATTTGCTCCGGAGTTGCTTATTTGGTCAGTATGATTAGGACATATATTGATTAGTATAGAGGGGGCAAGTCCCGACCTTTATGATATTATGTATTCTTAGAGGCTTGTAGAAAAATGTCATGTATATGGATACTTGTATGACCTTGTCGGCCTATGTTTTGAGTGCATAAAGGTTCATGCCGGCCTTATAGGCCCGTACGTCATATGTATAAGTTTAGATTACATGTTGGGTCGTCCAATGTCAAGTATTTCCCCATGTTTTATTCTACTTATCTCACGACAGTCTCTCTAGCTCATTTACCTATGATAGTATGATACGAAACATACGTTATGTAGGTACTCGGTTGAGTAAGGTAACGGGTTCCCGTTGCGGCCCATCGGTTTGGGTCGTGATAAAAAGGTGCGTGATTTATCATTTATCATAGGCGAGAAGGTTCTCTTGAAAATGTCACCGATGAAGGGGATTATGAGATTCGGTAAGAAGGGCAAGTTGAGCTTAAGGTTTATAGGCCCATTTGAGGTGTTGAGACGAGTTGGGGAGGTTGCTTATGAGCTTGCCTTACCTCCCAGTCTATCGGGAGTTCATCCGATTATCCACGTGTCTATGCTCTAGAGGTATCATGCCAACTTGTCACATGTGTTGGACTTTAGAACGATTCAGTTAGATGAGAGCTAGGGTTATGAGGAAGAGCCAGTTGCCATTGTTGATAGGCAGGTTCACCAGTTGAGATCCAAGAGGATTTCCACGGTAAAGGTTCAATGGAGGGGCCAACCAATCGAAGAGGCGACCTGGGAGTCCGAGGAGGACATGCAGAGCATATATCCACACTTATTCATCACTCCAGGTATGATTCTAAACCCTTTCGAGGATGAACGTTTGCTTTCTAGAACCCCGTTCCCCTAAATAAGACTTCCCGTATGTACTTTTACTATTTTATGACTTGCGTGGATGGTTAGTTCGGGATTTGGAAGGGTTCAGGTTGAAATCGGAACACTTGGTCCCTTAAGGTTGGCTAAAAAGGCTAAGTTTGACTTTGGTCAAAATTTTGAACAAACGACCTCATAATCAGGATTTGATGCTTCCAACAGGTTTGTATGATGATTTCGGACTTGGGCGTATGTTCGGATAGGGGTTTGGATGACTCAGGAGCATTTGGGTGCCTAATAGTGAAAATTGATTCTTTGAAGGTTTTGAAGTTTTTTAAATTTGGTTTGGAGTACGTTTTGGTGATATCGAGGTCCCAATGGAATTCTGAGATCGGGAATAGTTCCGTAATGTCATTTAAGACTTGCACACAAAGTTTGGTGTCATTCCGAGAAGTCTAAGTATGATTTGCGCGTTCGGAGCGACTTGAAAACTTGAAGTTCATATTTTGATTTAATTTGGTTTTGGGGCGTGATTCTTGATTTTGTTGTTGTTTTACGCATTTTGAGAGTTCGAGTAAGATTGTTGGTGTAGTTGGATGGGGTCCCGAGGGGCTCGGGTGCGTTTCGGACCGCCCGGAGCAAAATCTAGCAAACCAGATTTTCCAGTTCTGGTTTCCTTCTTTGCGAACACGGGAGGGCCATCGCATTCGCGAAGAAGGATTTGGGACAGAGGGCAATTGCCCTTCGCGTTCGCGATCAGCACCTCACATTCGCGTAGCCTTGTGAGCCTAGGCTTATGCATTCGCGTAAGCTCCATCGCGTTCGCATAGAAGGGAGGGACCTGGGGAGGGGTCAAGGTCAGTGCTCTTCGCGTTCGCGAAGATGCCCTCGCGTTCGCGTAAGATAAGGCTGGTAAGCCTTCGCATTTGTGGTTCCTTGTTGCATTCGCGTAGGCCAAATCTTCATGGGCTGGGCCGTAGCATTCGGGAACGTGAGGCATGTTCTGCATTCGCGAAGAAGGAGGCAGGTGGGCAGAGAGTTTTAAAATCGGGACTTAGCCATTTTGGGTTCATTTATTGCATACTTGAGCGATTTTGGAGCCTCAAAAAGTGGGATTTCAACCTAGCTATTAAGGGTAAGTAATTTCTACCTAATGTGAGCTTAATACATAGATTATTGATAGATTTTAACATGTATATTTGTGAAATTTATAGGTTAGATGGAAAACCTAGGTTTTTTATAAAAATGGGATTTAACCACGAAATTGGTTACGGAATTTAGTGAAAAGTATATATTTGAATTCATGAGGTTATGGGTAACAACTTTTTTCAAAAATTTCCGGAATTCGGGCACGTGGGCCAGAGGGTGAATTTTAGGGATTCTTCAAATAGGATTGTGAAATCACTTTGTTAGCTAGGATATGAACTTTTGAGCATGTATTGATGATTTTGTATAACATTTGACTAGCTTTGAGTCGTTGGCGCCAAATTTGGGGATTTGAGCTCAATCTTGGACTGAAAAGTAGGCTTTGAGACGAGGTAAGTCTCTTTTATAACCTTGTAAGAGGGAATTAACCCCATAGGTGAATTAATTAATATATACTCACACTACACTTCTGCACTTAAATGTGCAGGATCTGAGGAAAGTATATCTAGATATCAGTCTGGCGCGCACACTTGATTACTACTTCGAGACTTCATGGTGAATTGTCTTCCGAGCAGTTCTACAGCAGTGGAGTCTTTCTTTTGCTTATATTTTTCTGTCTATTTCGCTTCAGACAGTAGACTAGTATTCTTTTGTATATTCTACTATAATGCTTATACACTTGTGACACTAGGTCTTGTCACACACTAATAGACTTGTGGTTTTGGTTTTTTCTATGGTTATGATTGCACTCAGTTGATTTCATGTTATTTATTCAAATATGTTAATTCTTAAATCTTTTAAATTAAGGAAAGTCTAATTACTTGGAAAAATCTTTTAAAAAAAGAAATCACATGGTTAGTTCACCGTTGGATTGTCTAGCGGCGGCGCTGGGCGCCATCGCGACCTATAATAGAATTGGGTCGTGACGCTGAAACTGCTTTTTCTTCTTCTTTTGAAAGTGTATCCCCTGAAGCATCTGACCATACAGAGACTGGTCTCTCTCAATAATCTTCACGATCTAATTGCCTATATCCTCTAGCTAATTATGTCTGTTATGATTTTCTTTCACCTGCCTACAGGTCTTCTCTGGCTGCCTACTCTGTTATCTTTGAGCCTAGGTCTTATGCTGAGGTTTTTAAAGATCCACTATAGGTTGAGGTAATGAAAGCTGAAATATTAGCTCTTGAGGATAATAAGACCTGGACTATTGCGGATTTGTCTTATGACAAATTCCTTATTGGTTGTAAATGGATATTCAAAGTCAAGTATAAATCTGTTAGTGAGGTGAGTGCAATTCTAGACTGGTGGCTAAGGGTTACAGTTAACAAGAAGGGTTGAATTATAAGGCGACATTTTTCCTTGTGGCTAAGATGGTTACAGCTATATCAGTAGTTGCCTTGGCTGCTGCATCTCGTTGATACATCTTTTAAACGGATGTTCATAATACTTTCTTGCAGGGTGACTTGGTTGAAGATATATATATGCATATTCCAGATGGCTTTTCAATCCAGGGGGAGTCCCAGAAGGTGTGCAAGCTTCACAAGTCACTATATGGCTTGAAGCAAGCTCCTAAGTAATGGAACCTAAAGCTAACAGAGGCGCTTATAGAGATGAACTTTGAGCAGTCACACAATGACTACTCTTTATTCACCCGAAGGGTGGGTAGTGATCTAGTTATCGTCCTAATATATGTGGATGACATTTTAATCATTGGGAGCAGTCTAGTTCTTATTCAACAAGTCAAAAAGGGCCTACAAGATTGGTTTAAAATTAAAGACCTAAGTGTGTTGAAAAACTTCCTAGAAATTGAGTTTTCTAGCTTTGAGAATGGTATGCATATGTGGCAAAGAAAGTATACTCTTGAGCTAGTGTCAGAAATGGGGCTAGTTAGAAGCAAGCCAGTAGTCACTCCACTAGAGCTCAACCATAAACTCACATCTGTGTCAATTGACAAGTTTGTGAACAGAGAGACATCTAGTGATGACAAGTAGATTGAGGACTATGGTGCCTATCAAATAATAGTTGGAAGATTGCTATACCCGATAATGACAAGGCATGATATTGCTTTTGTAATACAAGTGTTTAGCCAACATATGCATGCTCCTAAGCAATCACATTTAGAGGCAGCTTTAAGAGTTGTTAGATACATCAAAGGATCACCCGGACTTGGGTTGTTCATGCCTGTTGCCAGTGATCAAAATTTAGTAGTATACTGTGACACTGATTGGGGAGCTTGTGTTGAAATTAGAAAATCAGTTACAGGTTATGTAGTGAACTTTGGTGAAGCACTAATCTCCTGGAAATCCAAGAAGCAGGAGACTGTATCTAGAAGTTTTGCTGAAGCTGAATTCAGAAGCATGGCTTCAACTTTTGCTGAGATGACATGGTTGATTGAGCTGTTTAAGGAACTAGGAACTGAGATAGAAGTTTCAGTTCAATTATTCTGTGATAGTAAGGCTGTAATCCAGATTGCAGTTCATCCTATCTTTCACGAAAGAACAAAACATATAGACATTGGAACACATCATATCTAGGAGGACGGATATATACACATCATATTGGAACTAAAGAACAACTAGCTGATGTATTCACAAAGAGACTTTGCAAACCACAACATGACTATCTGGTGATCAAGCTGGGAATGAATAACTTATTTTCATCTCTCAGCTTGAGGAGGAGTGTAGAAGAAGTGGGGGCCACTAGCTGAGTTAACTTACGCGGTTAGTGGGTTAAAATAGACACAGTAGCACAGATTTGTATATATGACAATTAGCATTAGTCTATAATAGCTTTTTCTGTTTTACTAGAAATTAAACTCATAAATGAAGCACCAGTTATCTTCCTTCTCTTCTCTCTGATTTCTTTGCTCGCCATAATTGAGCTCTTAACATATATATGTATGTCTGCTATTTGAATGCTTACCAAGTCGACCAGGAAGTCGTGAAAGCATATATGAGAAGCCACAATCTGGATGGTATCCTAATCTTGTTTCAGTAGTCGAAAAATACTACAATATCAATGAAATAAAAGTTAGATACTATGATAAATATTCCTCTTGCGTATGAGATTAAAGTCAAAATTGCTTGTATGTATATAGTAATGGACTTTTTAGTGACAACAGAGTACTTCATTGGCACCATTAAAGATCCACCTCCCCCATACACGTTCCATGAACAAGAGCAATATGTAGTATATCAACAGTTAAAAGGGCAAATTCGTTATGACATGTTAATTTTACGTTTGATCATTCAACTTAATATATTTATAATAATAAAGTGACAAAGTACATTCGTTACATTAAAATAACTGATCTTTATATACTATTAGTAAATTCAACAAATCTTACTAAGTAATAGTAAAGTCAGAACTATGTTTTATCACATTAAAGTAACTGGATTTTTTCTACCAATACAGTCGCTAAGCTTTATCTACTAACTATATATGATAGACTGTCAACAAACCTATCCATCAAGGTAACATTATTGTTTTAGTGGATAAATTTACTACTATTATAATGCGTAAAGTTATAAAAAATATGTGACAAAAAATAATTTTGTGACCTTGCAATTACAATTACAATGGGTAATGTTTAGTTACTTTGATGCGACCAATAATAATTTGTGACTTTGCTATTATAGTGATAATGTTCAATTACTTTAATATGACAAAAAATTATTTTACGAGTTTACTTTTATGGTGAATAAAGTTCAATAATGTCAAGACCCAAATCATAACCTGTCGTGATGGCGCCTAACGTGGTACTAGGCAAGCCGACATTTCCGAATTAACTCTAACACTTTTAACGGAAAAGGTTTTAAAGTAGTTTAAATACTAACTTCTCATAACAAGATAGAAAATCCAAAACACAACGCAAAAAGACTCTCAAATTGAGGTGTCACAGAGTACATGAGCATCTAAATATCACAAGTCTGGAATACACTATCTATGATGGTCCGAAACTAAATACAATTAATGGAAAGATAGGGAAGGAGAAAACAAGTAAGGATTGCGAACACCGGGAAGCTACCTCGAAGTCTCCAAAGGATCAACTGTGCAGAGTATCAATACCCATCGTGTCCGGAAATACCTGGATCTGCACACGAAGTACAGGGTGAGCGTGAGTACAACCAATTCAGTAAATAACAAGACTAAATTAAGAGCTGAAGATAGTGACGAGATACATAGTTATAGTTCAATTTCAGTAGTCTCAACATATGAAAGTAGGCATGCTTTTAAATCCGGCAATTTAGGTCAAATTAGTTTATACATGTCAAGTTCAAGTAAAATAGGACGTAATGTCTCACAAAAATTTTAAAACAGTGATATATGACACCTAAGTACAACAATAATGAATTCAAATGCATCCGCTCAGAGCAACAGTCATTCAGCCCTCTCATTCACTCCAACCTCATAATCACTCATTTCTCACAGTCATTCATTCTTCTCAGTCGCTCAGCACTCGTACTAAGTAGGTACCTGTGCTCATTGGGGGTGTGTACAGACTCCGAAAGGGCTCCTTCAGCCCAAAAGCTATATCAAGCCAATTATGGCATAAATCAATGAAACATGTTACGGTGTGCAGTCCGATCCCACAAATATACTCACAATCAGGCCCTCGGCATCACTCAGTCATCAACCGCTACAGTCTCTCGAGCTCTCAGAAATCATGAAAATCAGCCCTGATAACTAAGGATTCTAGTTCATTTTACACTCCTTTTTATTTGAGTTTTGATTAAAAATGTACACAAATAGTCCCAAAGACTTATATGTTATGCTTGTTTGCAGGGTTTGGTCAAAAAAGCGACAAGTAATCAAAACCAGCTCAAAAAAGAGTAAAACATGCACAAGTACCAAGAACAAGTCAAAGTACAATTGCAATAGACCCACCGCCGCAATCCATATAGTGTGGTACGCGGTGAGGAGATTCAGAGAAGTGTAGATTTTGGAAGCTCAAGCACTATAGCCGCAATCCATTTTATGCGGACCGTAGCACCCTCTTCGCGGCCGCAATCCATTTTATGCGGTACGCGGAGAGGGGATTCAGAGAGTTGATAGTTTGGATGATGGAAGCCAGTGCGGCCCGCAGAGCATTTTATGCAGACCGCAATGAAGCCACTGCAGCCGCGATGCATTTTATGCGGCCCGTGGTGGCCAGATTCAGAGAATGACAATTCAAGCCAAAAAGCCTCATTACGGTCCGCGATGCATTTTATGCGGACCGCAGTACCTCCGTTAGGGGTATTTTTGTTCAGAAAATTCGGCCTAGTATAAATAATGACAATTCAAGCCAAAAAACCTCATTGTGGTCCACGATGCATTTTGTGCGGACCAAAGTACCTCTATCAGGGGTATTTTTGTCCAGAAAATTCGACCTAGTATAAATACTTTCTTTTACATTTTAGGGCATCTTTTGTAATCAATTAGACTCCAGAGCACGTGAATGATTGTATTAGACTATTTTGAGTAATTTTGTAGCTAGTTTAACATTGAATCTTTATTTCTTAGCTTGTAATCAAATCATATGGGTTATTCTTCCACTATTTTTTTATTTTCTTCTATTATTATGAGTAGCTACACCCATTATCTAGGGTTGTGGCTCAACCCTAGTGTGGGTATTTGATGGGTCTTTTGTTCTAAGGCTTAGATATTTATGGGTAGTTGATATTGTCACACCTCCTTTTTACCTACACCCCCGGGAAGGAGTGTAAGTGGAGTTTTTCCAATTAAAGAACAATCGAAACGGGATTATTTATTTATTAAAAATCAGAGTCACCACTTGGGATAATTTATGGTGTCCTAAGTCACCGGTTCAAATCCCGAATCGAGGAAAGGATTGACTCTGTTTAACAGTCCGCGAACCAGAAATCCGAGTAAGAAATTCTGTTAACCCGGGAGAATGTGTTAGGCATTCCCGAATTCTGTGGTTCTAGCACGGTCGCTTAACTGTTATATCTGGCTTAATTATCTGATTTAGAACAGTTTGAACCTATGTGCAATTCTAACTTTAAACGCTTTTTGATTAAGAAAATTATCTTGAAACGGGTCACGCGTGTGAGCACGTGATTTTTGCCTTACGAAAACTACTCCAAAATAAAATCAAAAAATAAAATAAATTTCTTTTACTGTGTAATTTTTGAATTTGCGTGGTGTTAAATATTTGTGTTATGACCATAAATGTTTACTTTGTCATAAATAAAATGAAAAATAAAATAAAATACATGTTGCATGCATATAGGATTTAATTATGCATTTAAAAGATAATTTAAATAAAATCACAAAAATATGCAATAGTTCTATTTTAAATATTCCACTGTGTGATTGATGTTTTGTCTATGTGTTAAATAATTGTTATAGAATAATTAATATATTTTTTGCGAAGTTAGATTTATTTTATAATTAAAAATTTAAATTAGAAAAAATGAAAAAAAAAACAATAATACATATACACAAAATCGGACCTGGATTAAAATCCAGGCCCAAATCGAATTAATTTCCCCCTCACAGCCCAATCCAAACCAACCTGTCCAGTCCAACTGATGAGTAAATCCAAACGACGACGTTTAGTCACACTCCATCAAGGACCGTTGGATTAAATCAATCCAACGGCTGATATCCCCTACCCTTACCCGCAACCCGTAACCCGACCCATTGACCCGATTCAGTCCGACCCCAACGTTAAACCAAACGACGTCGTTTGGTTAAGTGAGTTGATCCTGGCCCTTCATTCTATCTAATCCAACGGACAATATCAATCCACCCCACCCCTATATAAGTCCCAAGCCCTACCCCGGCCCCAAACTAAGCACCCCCCCCCCTCCTACACTGTTCATCATCGTCCCCCAAACCCCCACTCCTAACCCTAGCCGCCCTAGGATCCCACCGCCTGAAACCCGGCGGCATCAACGCCGCCGGTCACCAAAATAACACCCTAGAACCCCCTGAACATCCTCTACACGAATCTGACCTTAGTTTCCTTCGAATCAGGCCTCAACTCTTCGAATCTTAAATCGAAGGTTGGCCTGAAAACCTGATCTTCTCCGATGGCTTCCAAAATAACACCACAACTTCCCCTAGATACTCTCATCACGGATCTGTTAGTTGCATGGTTCGAATCATACTGGAACTACTCGAATCTTCATTTGAAGATTCGAGTACAACCTGACCTTATCCCAACCTACTTCAAACTCACACCATTTACCACCCTAACCTCCCTCGTGCCTAGAACATCTTTGGTTTCCCTCGAATCTAACCAGAAATGAGTAAATTCCAAATCGAACATTCAAGAACCCTAAAAATACCAGACTTTTGGATTCTGTCCAGATTGAATAAAGATTGAGGTTTAATCGACCTTAGTCGAAGTATTTTCAGTGGAAAATACTTCGACTAAGGTCTGTTTGATTTCAAACAAAATCCAAATCCAAGTCGAGTTGAGTTCAGTTGAATTTAAAGGTTCAGAGGTAATTTCTGTTTCTTATGTGCATTCTATGTGTATTCTATGTTCGTTTCATTAGTTTGTTTAATTTTTCATAATTTTCTAGTCAAATTTTTGTTATACTGTCCCCTACCCGTCAACTTGATTCTAAATGTGAATTGTTTCTGTTGATTGTGATTATGTACAATGTGTGTAATCGACTCGACTAAGTTCGTCGATTAGTTATATCATAAATCCTGCTTCTGAAAATGTTGACTGAAATAACCTGTTTTGGATGGATTATTTTGCTATAATTAGTTAATTAGTTATTGTTAATCAGTTGGTTCTTGTTTAATAAATCCATCAAATGGACGTTATATGTGTGTTGTTTTCTGAACATTAAGTTCAGAACATTGTCAATATATTGACAATGCTCCTGTTTGTTTGATCTTAGTTCAAAAGCTGAGTTCAGTTGAATTATTAGGCTGAATTCAGTATAATGTTGTTATGATATTAGGTTTAATTTCAATTTCACAAATGTTGGTTAGATACCATTGTGTTAGAAAAGTGCATTCTCAGTCAAGATTCAGTCCAGAACTTGATAGGATTGATTATAGTTGTTTAATTCAGAAGGATAATCGATTCTGAACAATTTTTAAAATCTGTTTTTTTATCAGATTCTGATTTCCTTGAGGGCTGTAATTACAGAAGGATTTCAGTTTTATTTTAGAATGAAACAGTAGGGTAATGTGATAGTGTGCTTTCAATAATATGATAGTGGCTATAATTTAAGTAATAATGGGGAACAAGGGATAATGGGGCTGCTGAAAAACAGGATAAATAGCACTTAGTTTTAAATTATTCAAAAGTAGTTTTAATGGAAAAAACTTTCTGATTTTTAAAGGAGAAAAGGGTCCATCCAGCACTAAACTGTATAGGACCAGCCCTGTATAAATACAAGGAGCTGGACAGACTGAAAGGAGGAGTTTTTTTTTCAGAGAGGGAATTGAGACTGATTTAGGGCAGAAAAGAAGAAAAAATCTGTTTTCAGAGAAAGATAGTTTAGAGAGACTTCATAACAGATTTTGAAAGAGAATTTAAGAAAAATACACCTAGAGTGAGATAAAAGGGAAAAATCCAGCAGAAAAATCAGGTTCTTCTTGGAATCTGAAGAGGAAGAGGAAAAAGAAAAACAGAAACAGATATAGAAACAGATTGAATATTTTCAGAAACATACTTTTCTTTGGATCTGTCCGGGTCTATTTGTTTGATAGTACTTGGTTTAAATCTGAAAGTTTTTTTTTCTTCCAAAAATCCTGTTACTGTGCATCTGGGCTCCTCGGATCCTATTCTTGTTCGGATTTGTTGTGTTATCGGTACATTCTACTGTTTTTGTTACTGCTGCAACTGCTGAAACTTACTTCTTCTACCTCCATTTCCAGGTACATATCCTTTTAAATTCTATGTTGGAAAGAGATTCAGTATGACAGATAAATGAAGCTTGAATTGTAATAATATCTTTATTCATTTGAGCTTTTTAATTAAAAATTCAGTTTTGATTCTGGATCAAATAAGTAGTATATATTGATAGGATGACTGTAAGTTAAATATCCTTTATTGAAGACTGTATAAGTGTTGTAACAAGGTTAATTTTCTAAATTTTCATTAAAGTATAGTTGTGATTAAGATTGTCAAGGTAGGAGACCTGGCATAAAGTGGGCCATTATTTAACTTTTATGGTATTGTTAGCTAAGTAAAGAGTAATGTAGAAATATCAAGAAAACTACATTACTAACTCTTGTTGTTAAATAAGGTTAAGATGGTATTGATGGTATATTTTTATAAAGATAATAGATGTGTGTATAAACGTTGGTGAAAGGTGATATGATATGGCTTGTTACGATGTTAAACGTTATGAATGTTTACGACATACAGTTAGGTTGCATGTAAGGTAATTTTATTGAATTAATTTGTATAATAATTCTTTTCCTATAAACTCGATGCCTATCTACCTTCATAAAACAAATTGACAAAATAATTAGGCCTATTAGATTAAAAGCAAGTATATGAGAATGAAAAGAGATGTACAAGCATAAATTGCCACACTTTATATCAATGGTAATTACAAATAGAATTTGCATTAAGTAAATAATGAAAATTATTGGAAAATATTTCCTTCCTTTATGAATCATTCATTTTCAGTTTCATATGCAATTTATTCTTTGGCATATCTTTGGCATATATATATATGTCATATTTGTTTAAAAAATAGTATTAATCATATTTTTATTCTGTTCTTTGAATTTGAATAGTTGGAATGAATATAACTTATATTCGGAAATCATAATCGACGAGCAACCTTTAATAGATTGCGAATTCTTTTCAAGAATTTATAGGCCTCTAAAATGGGAGTTTCTCATGATTTTCACATAAAAGAAATATATGAATATAATAAACAATTTGTGGAAAATCCCTAAACCATTACAAATATTTTGCGCAATTAGGGATACGTTCGCGTACCCTGATTATATTTTTAAAAGCAAAATTCGGATTATGCGTACGCGCAATTTCGAGCGAATATTTAATAAAAGGATTTTTTCAAAGGCATTAAATTAATTTCATAAAAACCCGCGATGTGCGGTTCAATATTTAAGAAAAACAAATATTCTTGATTCAACACAATCTCGAAAAATGATTGCTTAATAAATATATTATCAAAAGTTATTGTGTACACGTACGCGTGACACAATTCCGCATTTTTTTAATTTATAACACGAATATACGTACGCGTAATTCGATTCAAAGAAGGGTCCTTAATAACAATAAGTAAAAGCGATAGAAAAAATTACGTTATTAAAATATATTTAATATAAATCAAGATAATTAAGCCAATAATAAAAACAGTTAAGCGACCGTGCTAGAACCACGGAATTCAGAAATGCCTAACACCTTCTTCCGGATTAATAGAATTCCCTATTCAGGATTTCTGGTTCGCAGAATAATAAACAGAGTCATATTCTCCTCGATTCAGGGATTAAAATTGGTGACTTGGGATGCCTAAAATTCCCAGGTGGCGACTCTGAAATAATTAAATAAATCCCGTTTCGACTGTCCTTCGATTGGAGAAAACTCCCCACGCGCCCTGCGGGAGCGGTAAAAAGGAGGTGCGACAGCTCTGGCGACTCTGCTGGGGACAAAAGCCAGTGTTATTGTAACCCAGAACCATTGGTTCAGGGTTTAAAGAATTCGAGCTTAAAATATCTGTGTTAATTGGCTTTATGATTTTCAACTGTTTACATGCTAATATGCTAAATGTTTTTTTTACCGCTTTAATATTATTTGAATTGTGAATATATACAACTGCTACGAAACCCCCTTCTTTCTGAGTCTTCTGAATTTATGGTGTACACGTGCGCGTGACCCACCTTTCTGTTAAAGTCATACCAAATAAGACGGAGTTGGGACAAGTAACTAGGCCGGGCAGACTTTCATGCTCCCGGTACGTTGCCCCGCTTCGGCTCAAACTGTCCGTTTGGGTAAGCCAGGTTTAGAACAATCAACCTAAGGTTTTACACTTAGAATAACTCAGCCATGTACCGGATCCCTAGTAGGAACGTCTATTTGCATCATACACATTTGGCCTTGGAGACTCAACACAGGGGTTGGGTCTGTCTAGGACAGGTGAACCCAAAAATAAAAAGACCATCATGATGCATCCTACTTGTTACTTGTGCATTCATTTGCCTCGAACATGCTTGTTGACCAGCTTAAATAAAATCATGGTGAGAAGAAGGGAATAAAATGGGTTGTTTTAAAAAAAAATTCGAAAAAAAAATAGTTTTAAATTTTGAAATAAAGGTATTTAATAAATAAAAAAAAATTCGAAAATGATTTTTTTTTAGTATAAATTTTCAAAAATGAATTTTGACTTTATCAAGATTAAATTTCAGATACAAAATGAGCACCACACAAAGCCCCTCATCCACAAGTACGGAAGAATTTCTATGTCAGCTTCAAATGTGGTGGTATGATTTAGGCGAAGACGGTCAAAAATGGGTCGTCAAGCATTTGGGAAATCTCACGGACATTATGAAAGTTAAACCCCGTGATGATCTGATTGCAGCGTTAGTAACTTTTTGGGACCCTGCTCACAATGTTTTTCGTTTCTCTGACTTCGAGCTTACTCCTACATTAGAGGAGATAGCTGGATATGCTGGTTTTGACGGAAGTTTAAGAAATCAAAGCTTGATATTCACAAAGGCTCCTTCGGTACATCGATTCTTCGGTCTTCTGAACATCAGCAGTCAAATTAGGAAAAGCAATGTCATCAATGGATGTTGTTCCTTCAACTTTTTGTATTCAAGGTTCGGAAAGTCAGATGGGTTCGAAATTCATGAGAAAGGCCTTACTAATAAGCAAAACAAAGACACTTGGCAGATGCACCATCGATTTGCTTTCATGGTGGCTTTTCTAGGAGTCATGGTCTTCCCAAATAAAGAGCGAACAATTGATATTCGCACCGCAAAAATTGTGCAAATCCTCACCACCAAAGAAAATCACACCTTTGTCCCCATCATTCTATCAGACATTTATCGGGCTTTGACTTTATGAAAATCAGGAGCAAAAGTCTTCGAAGGATGCAAAATTTTGTTGCAAATGTGGGTGATGGAGCATCTCCAACAACAGCCCAAGATCATACAGTATGGGTCAAACAATGATAATTGCATCGAAAGCTATGAGGAAAGAACAAAAAATTATCAGGTTCCAGAAGGGATAGAAGCATGGGTATCTCATCTAAAGGCTTTAACGGCAAATTAAATTGAATGGACTCTGGGATGGCTCCCGATGAGGGAAGTAATACACATGTCAGCCTCAAATAGTTATCTACTACTATTGGGATTGAGAAGCATTCAGCCGTATGCACCACTGAGAGTCCTAAGGCAATTAGGGAGATATCAAATAGTTCCTGATGATGAAGATTTGAGTGTGCAAGTAATCGAATTACACCCAGAAGCCACTATTCCCGAGGCTCTACTTCAGAAGATGTGGAATGGGTGCCGATACTTGAAAAGTAATACTCAAGTCCCAGATGCTACAAAGGGTGAGATAAATCCTGGATATGCAAGGTGGTTTGAAAAACGGTCTCGCGTAGATGATGTACCAGAGCCTGAACTAAGAAGGCCAACAAAAAGACCCCATGTTCAAAACTTCAATGATAAAATCCAAGAACGGTTGATCTGGGGAGAAAAGGAAAAAGGGTACAAAGCAACTATCCATGCCCTAAAAGAAAATCTGAGAAGCCTCAGTTTGGAAAAAGATTTACAAGCACAAGAAGCCGAAGGCGAGAAGAAGAGTCTAGCTTGTGAGAATGAAAATCTTCATGCTCGATTCCAAAAAATGAAAAGAGTTTTTGAAACGCCAAAGAGGAGCTAGAAGGATCAAAAAACCATCGCCAATCTCTTTGAAAGAATGCAAGATTATGATTCCATTCTTGCGGAAAACGAAAGGGAATTGAGCAAGGCAAAAGAAAGGATCCAATAATTAAACGAAGAAGCCAGATCTAACAAGGAACGCCAGGATAGGCAATCCGAAAAAGACAAGGCACAATTCAAGAAGGAAAAGGACTATTGGATGCAATCACAAGACCAGCTTCGTGCACAACTAGAAGAGGCAAGAAGATGCAACAAAAAACACCAACAAGCAGACCTCGACAGGGAAAGAGCGCAAGCAAGATTAGAGCAGGCCAGACTCCGAGCTCTGTTAGAATCAGCTCTAAATCGTGAGAACCATGTCAGAGATATAGCCACCACTCGTCAGCAGCAATTGCAAGACCAAGACCAACGTCTCCAAGGTTTCAGGGCACAAATCCACGACCTGGCAGTCTTCACATCTCAAAGTTATGTAAACTGCCAAGGAATGGATTATGAAAGGTTTACAGAGCATGCACCCACTTTTGCTCGTCATCTAGCAATGGAGTTGGAAAGGATGTATCGAACGCTGGGAGGCCATCCGGGTCAAGCCCCACATTGAGCAGATAATCCAATATTTGACAACAAAAGTGGAAAGTGGGGCACGTTGTGAGATGTTAAGAATTGTATCTTTTATTTTGATTTAAGTGTGTGTGTTTTCAAGCCATTTTCTTAAAGTTTTCAAATGTAATTCCATCTTTGTGTAATGAATAAAAGTGATTGCCTTTGGTCCGAACTACGCAAGGTCTGATTCATGTAAGGGCATGATACGTAGGCAATCTCTCAGATTCGACCACCACGATAAAAGATATATATAATAAATAAAAGTGAATAACAATAAAAATTTCAAGAAAGCTGGGACGACACAAACAGCCGAGCAAATGCATAATAGAAAGGGATTATTTGTCTAAGAGCATTGCATCTCAACGTGTGATTATATATGTGTTAAACTCTCAAAACTAACAAGTTTGTTCATTTCCAGAATTCAAGCAGTTAGTTTCTCTAAAGAGTATACTGGCATATTATCACTATCACACAAGATCAAAAGGACCAATACCCGAAAGTATGTCTATCCCAGATGTTGACACAGGTATGGAGCTAGAAGAGATGGATGTCGGGAAAATGAAAGAAGAGATGTTTAAACTCAAGCAACAAATGGCTGAGATGTACCAAGCCTGGTCTACAGGACAGTTACCCCCATCTCACCCAAATAACCCTGCTCCATCAATGACCCAAACTCAGGATAATATCACCACTGAATTATCCCCAAATTTCCCCATTTACCAGCACTACCGAGGCACCACCTCTCAGACACCACAGTCTCCACCTCCAAAACCAGTTCCGTACTTTCCTCCAACTATGACTCCTATTTTCGTAGCACCTCCCCTTGCTACATTTCACAAATCTCCTAGTGAGCCTACATTCCAGGCCCAGGACAACCAATATTACCCCCGGAGCCCACCTTCAAAGCCTCCGAAATCAATTCAACTGCTCCTCGGTTTGATCTCCCAACCGAAATTGACAAGCCAGCCAAAAATGCTGAACAAGAAGAGATGTTCAGAAAGGACAAAAGTCTAGAACAATCATTCCGAGACATGCGGGGATTAGGTGGGCAAGTCAGTGTAGCATACAAAGATTTATGCTTATTCCCCAATGTACAATTGCCAGTTGGCTTCAAGATGCCCAAATTTGACCTATACAGCGGGCACGGCGACCTAGTAGCCCACTTAAGGGGTTTCTGTAGCAAGATGCGAGGAGCTGGGGGAAAGGATGAATTATTGATGGCTTACTTCAGTCAAAGTCTAAGCGGATCAGCTTTGGAGTGGTATACACGCCAGGACCATGGAAGATGGTACACATGGGATGACCTAGCACAGGCATTCGCATACCATTTCCAATACAATCTGGAAATCATCCCAAATCGATTATCTTTGACAAAATTTGAGAAGAAGCACAATGAAAGCTTCAGAGAGTATGGTTTTCGGTGGAGAGAACAGGCAGCAAGAGTGGATCCTCCTATGAAGGAGAGTGAAATGGTAGACTACTTCCTCCAAGCCTTGGAACCGACTTACTATGCCCACTTGGTTTCAGCGGTTGGGAAATCATTCAACGAAGTAGTGAAGATGGGAGGTATGGTGGAAGAAGGCCTCAAGACAAATAAAATCATGAGCTATTCAGCAATTAAGGCAACTACTCAAGCTATTCAAGGCGGGGTAGGAGGAATTGGAAGAAAGAAGAGGGAGGAAGCAGCGGTAGTTGATTCAGGAATTTGGCCGGGACCCAGAGGGTCACCGCTTTACTATAATCAACAACGACCTCGCCCATCAGCTTACCACCATGATTCATCCCAACACTACTATCACCCTTCAGAGCCTCATTTTTCCATTAACCATGCTCAAGCATACAATCAGCCACTTGTTCACACCAATTGGCGTGCTCCCGTCACACCAAATACTTGCCCACGAGCCTATCCCGGACCAAGTTTCAGGCCTAGGCCAGCATTCAGGGGAGAAAGGGAATAGAAAAAGAAAACTTACACTCCATTGGGAGAGTCTTACACAAGTCTGTTCCACAGGCTGAGACAGCTAGACATGCTGAGACCAATAAAATCCAAGCTACCCAATCCTCCTCCAAAGAATCTGGATTACACCATTAGCTGTGAATATTGCTCCGGTGCACCAGGCCATGATACGGAGAAATGCTGGCATTTGAAAAATGCAATACAAGAGCTGATTGATACTAATAAAATCGAGGTTCAAAACCCCGAAGCCCCAAATATCAATAGAAATCCAATGCCAGCCCATCAAGAGGCTAATATGATAGAAATCATACAAGCTGATGGGAAGACAAAGAAGCCATCACAAACTGTCATGATGATCAAGTCTCATGAAACCAAGCCAGATAAGCAGTTAATAGAGGAGAAGCCGGTGTCTAAGCAGAACAAAAATGTTGATGAACCATCTATGATAGTCGATGAGGGATCATCGAGCAAAGTTTCTGCAAAACAAGAAAGGCCGAAAGTGATAGTACCAGGGGTTGCTAACAAAACCATTGTATTCGTGGAAGGAGCCCGTACAGATCGGGTTATTATTGCACCTGTAATCCAGCTACCGGTCATCAACAACAAAGCCATCCCATGGAGCTATGAACGGGTGACTGTAATGTATAAAGGCAAAGAAATCAAGGAAGAAGTGTGTGAGGTGCAATGCTTGACTCATTCGGGAAGATGTTTTACTCCCGAAGAGCTGAGAAAAACTAAAAACAATCCAATGCCAACAAAGAGAGCTGTGACGGAAGAAGAGGCGGAGGAGTTTTTAAGAAAAATGAAACTCCATGATTATTCTATTGTGGATCAATTAAAGAAGACCCCCGCTCAAATTTCACTGTTGTCATTACTGATCCATTCAGAGGAACACCGTTTGGCGTTGATGAAAATCCTGAATGAAGCTCATGTTCCTGAAAAGATCTCTGTAAATCATTTGGAAAAAATAGCCAACAGAATCTTTGAGACAAACAGAATTACATTTGCTGATGATGAATTACCTGTGGAAGGTACCGAGCACAACAGAGCTCTTTACCTCACCGTGAAATGTGAAAACTCCATAGTAACCCGGGTATTGGTTGACAATGGGTCAAGTGCAACATATGCCCTCTCTCCACTTTAAACAAATTAAAAATTAAAGAGGAAAGGATCCAGAAGAATAATATCTGCGTACGGGGGTTTGACGGTGGAAGCGGAGATTCATTTGGCGACATAGTGTAGGAACTAACAATAGGGCCAGTTGAATTCACAATGGAATTCCAAGTGTTGGACATAACTGTTTCTTACAACTTGTTGTTGGGTCGACCATGGATCCATGCTGCTAAAGCAGTCCCGTCAACACTACATCAGGCTGTCAAGTTTGAATGGGATCATCAAGAAGTAGTCGTGTATGGAGAAGAAAGTTTAAATGCTCACAGCAGTACCATTGTACCGGTCAAGGGAACAGAAAATGACCAGGGACCATGGGTATACCAAGTAACCGACACAGTGTCGATAGAGAAAATTCCAGAGGGGAAATATCTTCCAAATCCAAAAATATCCTCTGCATCAGTCATGGTAGCTTATGAAATGTTAAAGAATGGTTTTATACCCGACAAAGGTCTGGGTTTATCTTTGCAAGGAATTATACAACCAGTATCTCTCCCCGAGAACTGGGGAACATTCGGTTTGGGGTTCATACCCACTGCCAATGACGTGATAAGGGCTAGGAAGCTGAAACACCAAGCATGGGTTCTTCCAAAACCAGTCCCACATCTGTCAAAGTCTTTTGTCAAGACCGGCGCTAAAAATTGCCCGATAACAACAATTCCTAAATCCTGGGTCAATCCTGAGAAGGAATTAATTGAAAGGTTCGAGAAATTATTTAGTGATGTGAATATGTTGGAAAGCGGAGAAGGGTGTAGCAACGCAGAAGTTCAATTCGTTGGACCGGAAACAAAGCTCAATAATTGGAAAGCCACTCCTCTCCCAATTCGAAAGGAGTCTTGGTAGTTTATTTTGATTTTCTTTCAGTTTGTTTGGGTTATTTCAAGGTTGTAATCCCAAAGTTTATCTTACAGTTGGTTTGAAGTGTGCAAAACCTTGTTATCTTTCATCATCCAATAAAAAGCAGTTTCCCTTTTATTATCATTCCTAATAGCTTTCTTTTCTTTTTCTTCTTTCCTGTACAGTTCCTTTTACGCTGGCTCTAGTGATATGGCATGCATGAGGAATCTTCAGCCCAGTCTTAAAAATCAATCTGGTTCCGAAGTAATAATTCAAGAAATATATTGTGATTATGAATCAGAATATGATGAAGATGAGGTTTTTGAAGAGATTAGTAAAGAGTTAATTCACTTTGAGGAAAAAATCAAACCTAACTTGAGTGATACCGAGGACGTCAATATAGGGGACACGAGTAATGTCCGGGAAACTAAAATAAGTGTCCATCTCTAACCAAAGATCCGAGAGGAGTTAATTAAAGCACTCATAGAATTCAAAGATGTTTTTGCATGGTCGTATGACGATATGCCGGGCTTGAGCACTGATTTAGTGGTCCACAAATTGCCCACCGATCCAACGGTGCCTCCTGTCAAGCAGAGGCTGAGAAAATTCAAGCCTGATATGAGTGTGAGAATTAAGGAAGAAATCACCAAACAATTGGAAGCAAAGGTCATTCGAGTCACTCGATATCCTGTTTGGTTAGCTAATGTCGTTCCTGTGCCAAAGAAAGATGGCAAAATTAGAGTATGCGTCGACTATCGCAATCTCAACAAAGCAAGTCCAAAGGATAATTTCCCATTACCCAATATCCATATTTTGATCAACAATTGTGCCAAGCATGATATATGGTCTTTCATGGATTGTTATGCCGGGTATCATCAAATTCTAATGGATGAAGAAGATGCAGAAAAGATGGCATTCATCACACCATGGGGAACTTATTGCTACCGGGTAATGCCATTCGGTCTAAAGAACGCCGGAGTAACCTATATGAGAGCAATGACCACAGTGTTTCATGATATGATACACAAGGAAATTGAGGTATACGTAGATGATGTGATCATAAAATCAAAGCATCAGGCCAACCACGTTGGGGATTTGAGGAAGTTCTTCTTAAGACTTCGCAGGTACAACCTCAAGCTTAACCCTGCCAAATGCGCATTTGGAGTTCCATCCGGAAAGTTGCTGGTATTCATAGTCAATCGACGAGGCATCGAGCTAGATCCGTCAAAGATTAAAGCCATCCAAGAACTGCCACCTCCAAGAAACAAAACTGAAGTAATGAGTTTGTTGGGGAGGTTAAATTACATCAGCAGGTTTATTGCTCAGCTCACAACAACCTGTGAGCCAATTTTCAAATTGTTAAAAAGGATGTTGCGGTCAAATGGACCGATGAGTGTCAAGAAGTGTTCGATAAAATAAAAGGGTACTTGTCAAACCCACCCGTGTTGGTCCCGCCAGAGCCAGGAAGACCTTTGATTCTTTACTTGAAGGTTTTGGAAAATTCATTTGGTTGCGTATTGGGGCAACATGACCTCACTGGCAGAAAAGAACAGGCCATCTACTACCTTAGCAAGAAGTTCACAGCTTATGAGGTTAAGTATACTCATCTGGAAAAGACATGTTGCGCCCTAACATGGGTAGCTCAAAAATTGAAACACTATTTGTCATCCTACACTACTTACCTCATTTCTCGGTTGGATCCATTGAAATACATTTTTCAAAAGCCTATGCCAACGAGAAGACTTGCAAAGTGGCAGATATTGCTCACAGAATTTGACATCATCTATGTGACTCGAACTGCAATGAAGGCTCAAGCGCTGGCCGATCATTTGGCCGAAAACCCGGTCGATAAGGAATATGAGCCGTTGAAAACTTATTTTCCTGATGAAGAAGCAATGCATATCGATAAGGTGGAGCAAATTGAAAAGCCTGGCTGGAAACTTTTCTTTGATGGAGCCGCTAACATGAAAGGAGTCGGAATAGGAGCTGTAAACATTTCTGAAACAGGGCATCACTATCCTGTTACGGCTCAGTTGCGATTTTATTGCACCAATAATATGGCTGAATATGAAGCTTGTATTTTGGGGTTAAGGCTAGCCGCAGACATGGGTATCCGAGAAATCTTAGTTATGGGAGATTCGGATCTGTTGGTACATTAAATTCAAGGAGAATGTGAAACCCGAGACTTGAAGCTCATCCCATACCGACAATGTCTACATGATCTTTGTCAGCGGTTTCAATCAGTGGAATTCCAACATATTCCAAGAATCCATAATGAGGTTGTCGATGCATTGGCTACCCTGGCATCAATGTTGCACCATCCAGACAAAGCTTATGTAGATCCAATACATATTCAAGTCAACGATCAGCACGCTTATTGCAATATGGTTGAGGAAGAATTTGATGGTGAACCATGGTTCCACGACATCAAGGAGTATATCAGGATAGGGATATATCCCGCACAAGCCACAGGAGACCAAAAGAGGACCATTAGGCGATTGGAAAATGGATTCTTCTTAAGCGGAGGAGTTTTGTATAAAAGAACACCAGATCTTGGATTATTAAGATGCATAGATGCCAGACAAGCTACAACTGTCATGTCTGAAGTACATTCAGGAGTTTGCGGACCCCACATGAGTGGATATGTGTTGGCAAAGAAAATCCTCCGAGCTGGTTACTATTGGCTTACCATGGAGCGAGATTGTATCAGTTTTGTGCGCAAGTGTCATCAATGCCAAATACACGGAGATTTGATTCATTCTCCACTATCCGAGTTGCACACAATGTCGGCACCATGGCCCTTCGTTGCCTGGGGCATGGATGTAATTGGACCAATTGAGCCGACAGCATCCAATGGGCACAGGTTCATTCTGGTAGCTATTGATTATTTTACCAAATGGGTTGAGGCCAAGACAATCAAATCAGTGACCAAGAAAGCTGTGGTCGATTTTGTCCACTCAAATATCATATGTCGATTCGGAATCCCGAAGGTGATCATCACAGATAATGGTGCTAATCTTAACAGCAACCTAATGAAGGAAGTATGTCAACAGTTTAAGATTACACATCGCAACTCTACCCCATATCGGCCCAAGGCGAATGGAACAGTAGAAGCAGCCAACAAAAACATAAAGAAGATACTTCGGAAAATGGTAGAAGGTTCAAAACAATGGCATGAAAAATTACCATTTGCATTATTGGGATACCGCACTACTGTTCGCACTTCAGTAGGAGCAACTCCTTATTTGTTGGTATATGGCACTGAAGCAGTAATTCCTGCAGAAGTTGAGATTCCTTCCCTTCGGATCATCGTCGAAGCAAAGATTGATGATGATGAATGGGTCAAAACCCGTCTGGAACAGTTAAACTTGATTGATGAAAAACGATTGACCGCAGTATGCCATGGTCAATTATATCAAAGAAGAATAGAAAGAGCATACAACAAAAAGGTGCGTCCTCGGAAGTTTGAAGTAGGTCAGCATGTGCTGAAACGTATTCTTCCACATCAGGTTGAAGCAAAAGGCAAATTTGCCCCGAATTGGCAAGGACCATTCATTGTGACCAGAGTATTATCAAATGGTGCACTATGCTTAACAGACATTGAAGGCAAATGCATAGATATGGCGATCAATTCTGACGCGGTAAAGAGATATTATGCATAACTTTTTGAGTGTTTGTATTTAGCATTATTTCGAAGATTGGAATGACAAAGACAATTTATTCTGCTATCCAAACACTATACCATTTGCTTCCCCTTTGAGCCATACTGGTTTCTTTCCTACCCTCTCTTGGAATCAATAAAAATCAAGTATGAAATAAGAAATAAAAAAAACATCACTATTATTTAGTGAACTACATTTGACCTGATTTCTCAAAGAAGGATACGTAGGCGTCTCACGGCTCGGTCATAGGGTGCACAATATACATGATGTGCACAAAAAGAAACATCAGGTGACCCCAATCAAGAAACTGGGGCAAGAATTGTATTAAAGAAAAAGATTCCAAGAGTTGTAATTCTAAACACATACCAAAACTGTTTAGCTTTTAATACCTTTTCCATTTCTAACCCCATACCAGAAAGACCTTTCTACCAATCTTAGAAAAATGTTGAGTCAAGCAAATGAAGATGGTTCATAACACTCTGATACAAAAAAGAAAAGAAAGTAAAAATGAGAGAGTCTTATAGGTGAAAACCCACACGGGCACCATAAGGCGACGGAAGTTGAGAGAAAAGTAAAATGAGAGAGTCTTATTGGTGAAAACCTTCATAGGCACCCTAAGGCGAAAAGGAAGTGAGAAATAAACAAATGAGGAAGGTTTATCGGTGAAAACTCTTTGAGATATTGCAAGTCCAACAGGTCTGTGAAATGAAAAATGAAGTTGGATTACGGAAATTTTGGGGAAAACCAAAATGAGACAATTGAAAGGAGATTGATTAAAAGACTGGGTTGATTAATCCAAAATGCATACCCTGATCATTGGTGCCGGTAATTCCAATCAGATAAGTCCTTTATTCCTTTTCCAACAGTCATCCAAAACTTGGATTTTTATTTTCATTTTATAATTGTCGAAATCAGCGTATTTCGTCACTAATAATCTTACTTTTCTAAAAGCTTTGAGATAAGTTTATTTCCAAACAAATAAGAAGGAATGTCAAGGTATACTACCAAGATTCAAGGTTACAAAATACAACCACGAAAGGTGGGAGATAAAGGATATGGGTGTAAAAAAAAAAGGTGAAATCAAAAGTGGATCAGCAAAGTCAGAAGGAACATATGATTACAGTTAAAAGGGTTTGAAGGAAAACATACAGAGGGGAATCCTATAGTCAAGGATCAATTACAAGGACAAAACAGTCTTTTCAACCATTCCAAGGCAATAAAGAGAGACGAAGAGAAGCCTCACCATCGGCAAGAATACCCCAGTTAACCACCCTGCTTTAAACTAACGAAGTTTTCTTTGATTTAAAACAGGGGAAAATACAACATTTGTGTCAGGAAATACCTGGTAAAGAAAAAGAAGAAGTCAGGCGTCCACCTGGAGAATGAGGATGAGAAAAAGAAGAAGTCAGGCGTCCACCTGGAGAATGAGGATGAGAAAAGAAGAAGTCAGGCGTCCACCTGGAGAATGAGGATGAAGAATTAAAGAAGTCAGGCGTCCACCTGGAGAATGAGGATGAGAATTGAAGAAGTTAGGCGTCCACCTGGAGAATGAGGATGAGAATTAAAGAAGTCAGGCGTCCACCTGGAGAATGAGGATGAGAAAAGAAGAAGTCAGGCGTCCACCTGGAGAATAAGGATGAAGAATTAAAGAAGTCAGACGTCCACCTGGAGAATGAGGATAAGAATTAAAGAAGTCAGGCGTCCACCTGGAGAATGAGGATGAAGAAAAAAAGAAGTCAGGCGTCCACCTGGAGAATGAGGATGAGAATTGATGAAGTCAGGCGTCCACCTGGAGAATGAGGACAAAGAATTAAAGAAGTCAGGCGTCCACCTGGAGAATGAGGATGAGAATTAAAGAAGTCAGGCATCCACCTGGAGAATGAGGATGAAGAATTAAAGAAGTCAGGCGTCCACCTGGAGAATGAGGATGAGAAAAGAAGAAGTCAGGCGTCCACCTGGAGAATGAGGATGAGAAAAAGAAGAAGTCAGGCGTCCACCTGGAGAATGAGGATGAGAATTAAAAGAAGTCAGGCGTCCACCTGGAGAATGAGGATGAGAATTAAAAGAAGTCAGGCGTCCACCTGGAGAATGAGGATGAGAATTAAAAGAAGTCAGACGTCCATCTGGAGAATGAGGACAAAGAAAAGAAGAAGTCAGGCGTCCACCTGGAGAATGAGGATGTGAATTAAAAGAAGTCAGGCGTCCACCTGGAGAATGAGGATGAGAAAAGAAGAAGTCAGGCGTCCACCTGGAGAATGAGGATGAAGAATTAAAGAAGTCAGGCGTCCACCTGGAGAATGAGGATGAAGAATTAAAGAAGTCAGGCGTCCACCTGGAGAATGAGGATGAAGAAAAAAAGAAGTCAGGCGTCCACCTGGAGAATGAGGATGAAGAAAGAAAAGAAGCAGTCAAGGCACCCACCTGAAGAACGAGGGAATGAAATTGAAGTGTTGAAATCAAAAGCCCGCTCATATGAAAAAGGAGCACTTAGAATCAATAAAGCAGAGGAGTCCAACAGAATCCCCAGCAAGAAACAACAAGAGTTCCAAAAGGAATACGGAATAAGCCAAATGCCCAAGAGTCACCAAGATATCAAGACAACAAGAAACGCAAGGGCATGATCTAGATAAGATTTTTATAATTCATGTACCATAGTCTAGTTTAGCTTTTTGTATTTCCTTTAAAGTAAGGTGTAATAAGGAGGTCAGCAAGCAGTAAAAACAGCACGAAGCAGCAGTAACATCACAGTCCCACGGTAGTCCCAGCTACCCAAAATTCCCGAACTACATTGACCTGATTCCTTTATAGCCAAGGATATGTAGGAAACCTTTGAAGCAGAGGTTCGGTCAAATATTTCTAAAAAATGCTTCCCACGGAATATTCGAACGGGCAAAAATCGCTCGTATCCGCTCACTTTATCTTTGCACGAAAACTCTTCGAGTTTCCGCACAAAGAGGGGCATCCCATGAGCACGTGATTTTTGCCTTACGAAAACAACTCCAAAATAAAATCAAAAAATAAAATAAATTTCTTTTACTGTGTAATTTTTGAATTTGCATGGTGTTAAATATTTGTGTTATGACCATAAATGTTTACTTTGTCATAAATAAAATGAAAAATAAAATAAAATACATGTTGCATGCATATAGGATTTAATTATGCATTTAAAAGATAATTTAAATAAAATCACAAAAATATGCAATAGTTCTATTTTAAATATTCCACTGTGTGATTGATGTTTTGTCTATGTGTTAAATAATTGTTATAGAATAATTAATATATTTTTTGCGAAGTTAGATTTATTTTATAATTAAAAATTTAAATTAGAAAAAATGAAAAAAAAAAAGAAAAAACAATAATACATATACACAAAATCGGACCTGGATTAAAATCCAGGCCCAAATCGAATTAATTCCCCCCTCACAGCCCAATCCAAACCAACCTGTCCGGTCCAACTCATGAGTAAATCCAAACGACGACGTTTGGTCACACTCCATCAAGGACCGTTGGATTAAATCAATCCAACGGCTGATATCCCCTACCCTTACCCGCAACCCGTAACCCGACCCATTGACCCGATTCAGTCCGACCCCAACGTTAAACCAAACGACGTCGTTTGGTTAAGTGAGTTGATCCTGGCCCTTCATTCTATCTAATCCAACGGACAATATCAATCCACCCCACCCCTATATAAGTCCCAAGCCCTACCCCGGCCCCAAACTAAGCACCCCCCCCTCCTACACTGTTCATCATCGTCCCCCAAACCCCCACTCCTAACCTTATCCGCCCTAGGATCCCACCGCCTGAAACCCGGCGGCATCAACGCCGCCGGTCACCAAAATAACACCCTAGAACCCCCTGAACATCCTCTACACAAATCTGACCGTAGTTTCCTTCGAATCAGGCCTCAACTCTTCGAATCTTAAATCGAAGGTTGGCCTGAAAACCTGATCTTCTCCGATGGCTTCCAAAATAACACCACAACTTCCCCTAGATACCCTCATCACGGATCTGTTAGTTGCATGGTTCGAATCATACTGGAACTACTCGAATCTTCATTTGAAGATTCGAGTACAACCTGACCTTATCCCAACCTACTTCAAACTCACACCAGTTACCCCCTGACCTCCCTCGTGCCTAGAACATCTTTGGTTTCCCTCGAATCTAACCAGAAATGAGTAAATCCCAAATCGAACTTTCAAGAACCCTAAAAATACCAGACTTTTGGATTCTGTCCAGATTGAATAAAGATTGAGGTTTAATCGACCTTAGTCGAAGTATTTTCAGTGGAAAATACTTCGACTAAGGTCTGTTTGATTTCAAACAAAATCCAATTCCAAGTCGAGTTGAGTTCAGTTGAATTTAAAGGTTCAGAGGTAATTTCTGTTTCTTATGTGCATTCTATGTGTATTCTATGTTCGTTTCATTAGTTTGTTTAATTTTTCATAATTTTCTAGTCAATTTTTTGTTATACTGTCCCCTACCCGTCAACTTGATTCTAAATGTGAATTGTTTCTGTTGATTGTGATTATGTACAATGTGTGTAATCGACTCGACTAAGTTTGTCGATTAGTTATATCATAAATCCTGCTTCTGAAAATGTTGACTGAAATAACCTGTTTTGGATGGATTATTTTGCTATAATCAGTTAACTAGTTATTGTTAATCAGTTGGTTCTTGTTTAATAAATCCATCAAATGGACGTTATATGTGTGTTGTTTTCTGAACATTAAGTTCAGAACATTGTCAATATATTGGCAATGCTCCTGTTTGTTTGATCTTAGTTCAAAAGCTGAGTTCAGTTGAATTATTAGGCTGAATTCAGTATAATGTTGTTATGATATTAGGTTTAATTTCAATTTCACAAATGTTGGTTAGATACTATTGTGTTAGAAAAGTGCATTCTCAGTCAAGATTCAGTCCAGAACTTGATAGGATTGATTATAGCTGTTTAATTCAGAAGGATAATCGATTCTGAACAATTTTTAAAATCTGTTTTTTTATCAGATTCTGATTTCCTTGAGGGCTGTAATTACAGAAGGATTTCAGTTTTATTTTAGAATGAAACAGTAGGGTAATGTGATAGTGTGCTTTCAATAATATGATAGTGGCTATAATTTAAGTAATAATGGGGAACAAGGGATAATGGGGCTGCTGAAAAACAGGATAAATAGCACTTAGTTTTAAATTATTCAAAAGTAGTTTTAATGGAAAAAACTTTCTGATTTTTAAAGGAGAAAAGGGTCCATCCAGCACTAAACTGTATAGGACCAGCCCTGTATAAATACAAGGAGCTGGACAGACTGAAAGGAGGAGTTTTTTTTTCAGAGAGGGAATTGAGACTGATTTAGGGCAAAAAAAAAAGAAGAAAAAATCTGTTTTCAGAGAAAGATAGTTTAGAGAGACTTCATAATAGATTTTGAAAGAGAATTTAAGAAAAATGCACCTAGAGTGAGATAAAAGGGAAAAATCCAGCAGAAAAATCAGGTTCTTCTTGGAATCTGAAGAGGAAGAGGAAAAAGAAAAACAGAAACAGATATAGAAACAGATTGAATATTTTCAGAAACATACTTTTCTTTGGATCTGTCCGGGTCTGTTTGTTTGATAGTACTTGGTTTAAATCTGAAAGTTTTTTTTCTTCCAAAAATCCTGTTACTGTGCATCTGGGCTCCTCGGATCCTATTCTTATTCGGATTTGCTGTGTTATCGGTACATTCTACTGTTTTTGTTACTGCTGCAACTGCTGAAACTTACTTCTTCTACCTCCATTTCCAGGTACATATCCTTTTAAATTCTATGTTGGAAAGAGATTCAGTATGACAGATAAATGAAGCTTGAATTGTAATAATATCTTTATTCATTTGAGCTTTTTAATTAAAAATTCAGTTTTGATTCTGGATCAAATAAGTAGTATATATTGATAGGATGACTGTAAGTTAAATATCCTTTATTGAAGACTGTATAAGTGTTGTAACAAGGTTAATTTTCTAAATTTTCATTAAAGTATAGTTGTGATTAAGATTGTCAAGGTAGGAGACCTGGCATAAAGTGGGCCATTATTTAAATTTTATGGTATTGTTAGCTAAGTAAAGAGTAATGTAGAAATATCAAGAAAACTACATTACTAACTCTTGTTGTTAAATAAGGTTAAGATGGTATTGATGGTATATTTTTATAAAGATAATAGATGTGTGTATAAACGTTGGTGAAAGGTGATATGATATAGCTTGTTACGATGTTAAACGTTATGAATGTTTACGACATACAGATAGGTTGCATGTAAGGTAATTTTATTGAATTAACTTGTATAATAATTCCTTTCCTATAAACTCGATGCCTATCTACCTTCATAAAACAAATTGACCAAATAATTAGGCCTATTAGATTAAAAGCAAGTATATGAGAATGAAAAGAGATGTACAAGCATAAATTGCCACACTTTATATTAATGGTAATTAGAAATAGAATTTGCATTAAGTAAATAATGAAAATTCTTGGAAAATATTTCCTTCCTTTATGAATCATTCATTTTCAGTTTCATATGCAATTTATTCTTTGGCATATATATATATATATATATGTCATATTTGTTAAAAAAATATATTTCATATGCAATTTATTCTTTGGCATATATATATATATATATATGTCATATTTGTTTAAAAAATAGTATTAATCATATTTTTATTCTGTTCTTTGAATTTGAATAGTTGGAATGAATATAACTTATATTCGGAAATCATAATCGACGAGCAACCTTTAATAGATTGCGAATTCTTTTCAAGAATTTATAGGCCTCTAAAATGGGAGTTTCTCATGATTTTCACATAAAAGAAATATATGAATATAATAAACAATTTGTGGAAAATCCCTAAACCATTACAAATATTTTGCGCAATTAGGGATACGTTCGCGTACCCTGGTTATATTTTTAAAAGCAAAATTCGGATAATGCGTACGCGCAATTTCGAGCGAATATTTAATAAAAGGATTTTTCAAAGGCGTTAAATTAGTTTCATAAAAACCCGCGATGTGCGGTTCAATATTTAAGAAAAACAAATATTCTTGATTCAACACAATCTCGAAAAATGATTGCTTAATAAATATATTATCAAAAGTTATTGTGTACACGTACGCGTGACACAATTCCGCATTTTTTTTAATTTATAACACGAATATACGTACGCGTATTTCGATTCAAAGAAGGGTCCTTAATCACAATAAGTATAAGCAGTAGTTAAAATTACGTTATTAAAATATATTTAATAAAAATTAAGATAATTAAGCCAATAATAAAAACAGTTAAGCGACCGTGCTAGAACCACGGAATTCAGAAATGCCTAACACCTTCTTCCGGATTAATAGAATTCTTTTTTCAGGATTTCTGGTTCGCAGAATAATAAACAGAGTCATATTCTCCTCGATTCAGGGATTAAAATTGGTGACTTGGGACGCCTAAAATTCCCAGGTGGCGACTCTGAAATAATTAAATAAATCCCGTTTCGACTGTCCTTCGATTGGAGAAAACTCCCCACGCGCCCTGCGGGAGCGGTAAAAAGGAGGTGCGACAACGCGTACGTGCACCCGTTTGTTTGGTGCGTCAAAAATCATGTCACGTGGATGTGTCCCCAATTAGTAACGCTTTATTATTACAAAAAAATTCGACCGTAGTTGCACGAACGCATACTCCGATTTTATTTTTAGAAATCGTAATTATGTCACGTGAACGTGTCCACAACCACGATAGTATATTAAACGTGCCTAAAGCAAACTACGAACATTTGTTATTTTATATCAAAATTAATACGAGGGCTATGTATGATTAAATTATTGATGGCACACCTCAAGCTATATGAACTAAATTTAATTTAGCGGCCTATAAGCAATCATTTTATTATAGAGAAAGTTGGTTCGAAATTACGCGAACGCATACTCCGAATTGATTCTTAGAATCGTAATTATGTCACGCGAATGTGTACATAATCACTTTAATACCTTAAATCGCGTCTAAATCATTAAACAATTCAACTCTTAAAGAAAATTATATACATATTAATTCACGCATTGAAAGTTAGATCAAATCTACTTCCAACATTCATTTCTCAATTGCCATAGGCAATGCAAAATAGTCAAATACAATGCAAATCCAGTGGCCGCTCGAATTACAGAAATAGGGACGTAACTTAACATATTAATATGAGTTCATTCATCTCTTTCCTTTGAGCATATGAAATCTAGGTGAGATTACAAACAGTCATTCGAACTAGTCCAATAAGAATTAACATGAAAGATTATACATCTCCCAACCAACTAATGGGAAAAGATCGACAAATTCTGAAAATTAAAGATCCATTATTTAATTTGCAAGAAAACAGTTACACTAGACCTCCAATTCATTCATTTTCAACTGGATATTTATATACATCAAGTTTCAGGACATGTACCTGGTATGTAGAACAAAAAAAATGGGGTAAGCAATAAGCAACATCAAATAGCAAAATACAGCAACAGAAAGCCCAACACAACAGCTTTAACACCTCAATCCAGAAATCCCACCAACACTGAGAAAACCAGTAAAAATAGTCCGGAAATCTTTCTTTGTTTTCTCTTTCTAGCTTTGAACTCTCTCTGGTGTTCTTTCGCTCTCAATATTTCAGAAAATTTGGTTCTATCTTTTTTACTCTCTCCAAAATGAATTCTGCCCCAGTATATCTAGTGTATCCAGAGTGTATATCGAGTGTATACCGCTCTCTCCGCCCCCTTCTCTTTTTTTTCCTCTAATCTGATTTTCAGCTCCCTTAAATGGGCATTCAATTAGTGCATTTTCCACTACCAATTCAACTTTTCATTTTTTAATCATCCCCTTAATTGTCCACTCAATTAGTGTTTTTAGTTAATTTGATAATGCAAATACTACCCTACCACTATTAGGATCTTCTCAAGTAGTAAATTGGCCCAACCAGATTTTCCTCTTCTTATTCTCAATGGGTTTGACTGAGTTTTGGTTTTGCGCCTGGCTAAATTGGCCCAACCAGATTTTCCTCTTCTTATTCTCCTTTCCTTTTCAATTTTCTTTTCCTTTTTCTTTTCAACAATTAAAACTAAAATCCTAATTAATTATAAAACACCAAATTAACTTAAAAATACTAATTAATTATAACTAATAATTATCACAAATAATTAAATGCCAAATTAAAAGAAAATCACACAATTTGACTAAAATTACAAAAATATGTTATTATTATTTTTTTTTTGAATTTTTATTTTTGTAAAACACCTAATTATTAATTAATTCCAAAAAATGTAAAATCAAATCTTAAATGTCAATGTTATATTTTTGTATTTTTAATGCATTAATAAAATTAAACATGCCCACAAATATATGCAAACAATCAGAAAAATCACGCAATAATTCCTAAAAATAACAAATAATTAAAGAAAAGACCTAATTTTGGGAATTCTTTTGGAGTAATTTGTGTGAGGCAAAAATCACGTGCTCACAGCTGCCCTTTTTTGTCCGGAAACACGAAGAGTTTTCGTGCAAAGATAAAGTGAGCGGACACGAGCGATTTTTGCCTGTTTGAACACTCCGTGGGAAGCATTTTTTGAAAGATTTGACCGAACCTCTGCTTCAAAGGTTTCCTACATATCCTTGGCTATAAAGGAATCAGGTCAATGTAGTTCGGGAAGTTTTGGTAGCTGGGACTACCATGAAGCTGTGGTTTTGCCGTTACTGCTGTTGCTGCTGCTGATACTGCCTACTGACCTTCTTATTGCACCATGACAAAAAATGAAGAGGCTAGACTAAGCTATAATCTATGTTTTACAAAGATTTATTTCCAAACTTGATCTTGTGACTGATGTTGCCTTGTTGACTTGTATCTTCCTCATAAGTTCCTTTGTGGCTGACTTGAATGGTATTCTTGAGATGCTTTTCCTTTTCTTCAGGTGGACGCCTGACTGTTGAACTCGAACCGTCTTCTCTTGTTACTTGACACTATTTTCCCTTGCACCTTGAACCATTTCCCCTGAAACTTGAACTGCCTTCCTTCGAAACTGCTTTCCCTAGAAACTTGAGTTGTCTCCCCTTGTTCTCCAGGTGGGTGCCTGATTACAACAAAATAGACAAAACAAAGAAAATTTTCTTCCCCCAGTTTGCACTAGGAAGATTTGTGAGTTGTTAGCAATATTGTAAATCAAAATATAACTTGAAATACCAAGACTAGGAAGTGCGTCTCCTAGGGGTGGAACATTAATGACTTAAACTAAGAAGTGTGTCTCCTAGGAATAAATTTAAATGACCGAGACTAGGAAGTGCGTCTCCTAGGGGTGAGAACTTTAGTGACTAAAACTCATACGATCCAAACTAGGAAGTGTGTCTCCTAAAAGTGTATCCTAAAAAAAATCAAGACTAGGAAGTGCGTCTCCTAAGGGTATAACTTTAGTGCGTGGAACCAGGAATTGCATCTCCTAGGGGAAAGCTCAATGTAGGAAGTGTGTCTCCTAAAATAAAAATATAACCTGAAAAACCCAGACTAGGAAGTGCGTCTCCTAGGGGTGAAACTTCAATGACTCAAACTAGGAAGTGTGTCTCCCACGAATGAACTTAAATGGACCAGACTAGGAAGTGCATCTCTTAGGAGAAAATCTCAATTTAGGAAGCGTGTCTCCTAAAACAACAATACAACCTGAACTACCCGGACTAGGAAGTGCGTCTCCTAGGGGGTGAAATCTCAATTTAGGAAGTGCGTCTCCTAAAACAAAAATATAACTTGAACTACCCAGACTAGGAAATGCGTCTCCTAAGGGTGAAATCTCAATTTAGGAAGTGCGTTTCCTAAAACAAAAATATAACCTGAACTACCCAGACTAGGAAGTGCATCTCCTAGGGGTGAAACATCAATCACTCAAACTAGAAAGTGTGTCTCCTACTGATGAACTATCAATTTAGGAAGTGCGTCTCCTAAAACAAAATGTAATTTGGAAGACTTAGACTAGGAAGTGCGTCTCCTAGGGGTAAAACCATCAGTGACTCAAACTCATATGATCCAAACTAGGAAGTGCGTCTCCTAAAGGGTACAATCTCAGTTTAGGAAGTGCGTCTCCTACAACAAAATATAACTTGAAAACCCAGACTAGGAAGTGCATCCCCTACGGGTTTTGTGTGATCTTCTCAATAGCCTTTGCGTAAGTAGAATTGGGGCATTACACCTGAAAATTTCAAGCTTCCCAGCTTTGATATGAACACAGCTTCTGTCCATGTTTCAGACAAAGAAAACTTGTGAGTTTAAATATGGTGGTTGGTCTGTGGCCTTGACTTTGCGACGATTGCTCCTTCACTTGCCATTATGACTTTGATTTCACCTTGAAAGACGTTGCTTGATTATTGACTAACCAATTTCTCTGTCACCCATATCACAGAAAATACCTCTTCTCCGTTCAGACCCAATACCCTCTATCTGTTGCATTGCACCGACATTTACCAAATCCTTGTGTTTTCACATGAATCTCAAAGTACTACAATTGCCACCCACTCAGTGCGTATGCTGTTCTTTCTTGAATTAAACCACTGGCCTTGGCCTTGAGGTCTATTGCTCCCTCGCTTGCCATGATAACTTTGATTTCTTCTTGGAAGACCTCGCTTGCCACTGGTTAACCACTTTTGTGAATCTTACCACAGAAGATACCTTTGATTCGTTCACCTAACACCCTCCATTTGTTGCATTGTCCAGGGATTGATATGTACCAAAGCTTTGTATTTCACAAGGATCCCAAAGCATGTTGATCGTTACTAGCTCAGTGCGCTTGTTGTTCTTTTCTGACTTATGACGCTTTGATGTGCTAGCCAGATCTATTTTGTGCACTTGGAAAGCTGGTGGCAATTTTTGAAGTCATTTCTCACTTATTTTAACCAAATAGACTCAGAAAAGGAAAGTAAACACGACAAAAGAAGCAGAGTAAAGGACACGGGAAAGAGATGATTCCTAACAAGAAAACTACAAAGGAGAAACCTATCAGATTGGATACCAACTCTAACAGCCATGGCATGCACCTGTGGCCTATTCTGTCAAGCAAGTTTGATGTTCAACAATTGTTGTACCCTCTAAGCCGTGAAACTGGGCTTCAATGCTCCGATTATCCAATCTGATTTACAATCCTTATTCGACTTGTAGTGCCCAAAGGGTTTTCACCATCAAGCCTCTCTCATTTGATTCTTTCTCTAAACTTTCGTCGCCTCAAGGTGCCCGTGAAGGTTTTCACCAATAAGACTCTCTCATTTTCATTCTTTTTCCTGCTTGGACCAGAGTGTTATCCTGATATGAATCACCTCTATTTGCTCGACTTGGCATCTCTCGAAGACTGATCAGAAGGTCTTTCTTTGGACCGTAATATGGGCTTTTGGATGGGGTTAGAAAGAAAGGGTATCAAAGGCTCAAAACAGTTCGACATGGGTTTAAAATTATAACTTTTGGAATCAGATTTCTTACAGCAAACACAACTTCTGCCCTAGTTTCTTTGCTTGGGGACTTTTTTATTTTTATTTTGATGCGACCGAACCGTGAGACTGCCTACGTATCCTTAAAAGGAATCAGGTCGAACGTAGTTCATGTCATAGAAATTACTTTGTTGTTGTGATTTTTTTTTTCTTTTTCTTCCTCTTCCTCTTCTTTTTCATTCTTTCTTCCTTTTCTCTTTTTGTTGTTTTATTGTTTTTTTTTCTTTTTCTTCTCTTTTTTTCCTTTTCTTCTTTTTTTTGTTCTCTTTTTTCATTCTTTTTCTTTTCTCTTTTTCCTTCACTTATCTTTCATGCTTGCGTTTCTGATCTTTTCTACTGATTCCGAAAGAGGGGTATGAAAGAAAATAAATAAGGCTCAAAGGGGTAACGAAGGATAAAGTGTTTAGATAGCAGAACAAAATGCCTTCGTCATTCCAATCTTCAAAACATGTCAAGTGCAAACTACACAATTAAACAAACCAAGGAAAACATTTGTATCATCTTTTGATTGTACCAGACTTGATAACCATATCCACGCATTCGCTTTCTACATCTGTTAACTACAAAGCATCATTGGACAACACCCCCACTCTCATTACCATGAAAGACCCCTGTCAATTTGGGGCAAACTTGCCGTTGGCTTCAACCTGATGCGGCAGGATGCATTTCAATAGGGTTTCTATATGTTCTATCTGCCCCAGTTTCACGCAATTCAGGCTTGAAATGATCTCAAAATGCCTTTACTTATTTCCCTCAAATGTCCCTATCATCTATAAAATTGTTTCATTGCTTCATGACTAAACTGACTCTTTTTTTAAGACCAGGCTGAGAATTACGCATGTATGTCATGTCACTAGAGTCAATAGGGAAAGAACTATAAAAAGAAAAGAGAACTAAACAAAATGACCATAAATAACAGAAAACGGAAACTTGCATTAGATAGATGGTGAAGGCTTTTGAACAACAAAACAAGCACTAAACTGGGGTTACAAACCTGGAACAACCTAGACAACACTAAAGGAGTTACTACGACTAAACAAACCAGGCAAAAATAAAAGGATAGAAGGGTTTGAGTCACAAGACCATATCCAGATTACAACCCTTGGAATAATATGGACAATAGAAATGACAACAAAATAAACCACCAAACTCCTTCCTGGCTAACCAAGAAAAGAGCGTCTTTCCAATCACCAAACTCAACATCTTAGCCACTGACTTCTGCATCAACAATACTAGGACCTTCACAGGTCTCCATCACATTGTTCTTAGCAAATTTCTTTTGGGTTCCCTTTGCCTGCTTTTTCTTAGGATCAACCTCTAATAGCGCTGAAAGCTTTGTAGCATGTGGACCTCCGAGGTTCTCAGAAGAATTCTCATATTCCTTTTCAACATAAATCATACCCATCATATGCGTCTCATTATGCATAGGCGATGGACTTTGGCTAGTGTCTGTTGCATCTGGATTTTGCACAACAATATCGCCTGCATCAATAAGCTTCTGAATTGCTTTCTTCTGATTCCAACACTTCTCTATGTCATGCCCCGGGGCATCTGAGCAATATGCGCACCTTTGAGAAAAATCAAACTTCTTTGGAAGAGGGTTTGGCATTTTTATCTAGATCGGCTTCAACATGTCCAATTGCTTCAATTTTTGGAATAAACTGGCATATGACACTCCTAATGGGGTGAAAGCCTTTTCTTTTTTCAGCAACCTCTCATTCTAAAATGCTTGATTGGGCCGGAAACCTGATCCAGGGGGTTTTCGATAGGCTCGTAGGGGTGGATAGGTATTTTGTGGAGCTGGGTACTGAGAGAGTGATGTACAATTTTGGGAGTTCCGTGGAGAGAAGTGGCATTGGGGAGGATCACCAGGTGTATCAAGATATCCATGGGGACGATGTTGAGGCTGGAAGTGTTGATCGGGAAAGCCCATCGGATCATCTTTTCTATTTCTCTTTCTTCCACCCAAGCTTACTGGGATGTTCTGAATGTCTTTCGAACAACTCATGATTTTGCCTGACTTGATTCCCTCTTCTACTAGCTCCCCCATTTTTAACACATCTTTGAAAGGTTTTCCCAAGACCGGGATCAAATGACTGAAGTAGGTGGGCCATTAGTCTCATAGGAAAAGCTCAACCATTTCTTCTTCACCAATCGGGGTATTGACTCGAGAAGCATGTTCCCTCCATCTGAGCCTAAACTCTCTAAAGCTTTCCTCCGGCTTCTTTTCCATTCTAGATAGGGAAGAGCGGTCTGGGGTAACGCCTGATCTGTACTAAAAGTATCGAACAAAATCTTGAGCCATGTCTCCCAATGTAGGCCACTTACCAATATCTTGACGAATATGCCAGTCCAAAACTGCCCCAGTTAGGCTCTTACTGAAATATGCCCTCAACAGGACATCTTTCTCTCCAACGCTTCTCATTTCACAGCAATAGACCCTCAGGTGGGCTACCGGATCTCCACACCCATCATACAAGTTAAATTTTGGCACTTTGAACCCCGCGGGCAGGCGAACGTTAGGGGACACAGACAGTTCTTTGTAAGCCATGCTACCTTGGTCTTCCCTTCCTTGTTTGTTCTTCAAGGATTTTTCTATGCCTTTCAGCCTCCTGGGTATCCCTTCTTTCCCTTCTCTTCCTGTGAACCTTTCATTTTCAACATGAAGCTTATCCCGAGGGCTCTTCTTGTATGAGTCAGGAACCTTGTAAGCAACCTCTACGGGGTAGTTTTGGTCTTGAGCTTTGAGTGGATATTCATTGTTGGGAATAGTGGATATGAGAGGAGGGCACTTTTGGGAAAAGATAGTTGGAGGACGAGTGATGGAGCTACTAGGGTGGTTGGAAAAGTTGTGATAAGCGGGTAGATCTGGAGAGTATGGAGGATCATCTGGCATTGTGTCCGGAGTTTGGGTAAGGGCAGCATCTAGGAAGCTAGGTGGTGGCGGGGGTGGTGCCTTCCCAGTCATCCAAGCCTAATACATGTCCACCATGTGTTGTCTTAACATCTCTACCTCTTCAACCAACCCATTGTCCTGTTCAACCAACTACTTTCGGGCACCGGTATCAACCAACTCAGTTCTGTTGTTGTCTGCCATTGCCTTTTGACTTTGTGTTGTAGAGAAGAGTTACCACTTTAAAAACCAAAAACCAACCACTCTTCTGTTATGAATATAACAAAATGAGGCCATCACGTTAGAGTTAGGGCATTTAACAACAAAAATATCACATTGCGTGCAATGCACCTAGCCACAATTAACGGTTCTAGAATGACTTCGAGGGTCATAAGGTCACTTGGCATCATCCCAATTTGTTCATTTCAACCTCCCTTTTCTTTGCTTTTCTAGCACTTGCTTGATCATTTTCCTTCCTCTTTTTTTTTCTAATTATCACTCTTTTCTTTCCTCTCATTTCTTACGTCCCATAATTTCACCCTTTTTTCTTTTCTTTTTTCCCTTTTTTTTCCTTCTTTTTTTTTCTTTTAAACAAATAAAATGATTCGATCGAACCTATGTAGGTTGCCTATGTATCATGATGCCACAAGAATTAGATCTTTGCGTAGTTCTGGAAGAACGGGAATAAAGTAAACAAACTGACATTCTCCTTTTTTCTTTTTCTTTTTACCTCCACAACTACTCTGATGAGAAAAGATAAATAAAACTAACAAATTCTTTTTTTTTTGAATTTCTAGACTTAACGTTCTATGACCTATTCTAAACTCAAGCTTAACGGGCATGTTTTTTTTTATCCTTTTGAAACAAACACTCCATGGGAAATTATTAAGGAAAACCCTTAGAAGAGAAAACAAATATTTTTTGATTCGTTTTTTTAAGGAGGAAATATAAACAATAAACCACAGAAACATATTTTGAATTTTTCATTTGATATCCTAACGCGATATTTAAAAACGAGCAATGAAAAAAATAAAACAAAATGCTTTTGGATTTCAATTTTGATTACCTAAAAAAAATTCTAATGATAAACAAAAGATAAAGTATTTTTTCTATGTAAAATATCCTAAAGTTCTAATGAAAATAAAAGAATATTTTTTCTCATTTTTTACTAATTTTCCAAAGAGACACCTCAAAAGAAATCTTTTTGGATTTTGGAATTAACACCCTAAAGAAAGCTTTTAAAGAAGTACTAAAAGAAATTTTTTTTTTTTTTTAATTTTGGTCCTAATATACTAAAGGAAACTTAAAAACAATTCATTTTAAGTCCTAGTTATTAATTGCCTAAAGGAAAAACAACCTCAAAATTTTCTCATTTCTAGAATTAGCATTCTAAAGAAAATTTATAACGAAATATAAAATGCAACATCTCTTTTTTTGAAGTTTTGAGTTACAATACATTTTTTCAAATATAAAACAGAAAATAACAATAATAAAAAGACATGACATTACTGTATAGAAAGTAAAAGACGACATAAAATGAGGAACAAACTCAAAACATAAAACTAAAACAAATCTCCTTAAGCAACTCATGACTGAGTGATCCTGACCGGATGGTCACGGGGTGTTTGCCATGCTCAAACTTCGGTAAATAAATCCACACCTGTATGAGAAAACTTTAACCAATATTATGTGAGATATAACACTCCCTATTAGACACATGCAAGACATAATTGGGACTATTTTTGCAAAATGACTTATTTGGCCAAAAGGTGGCTAGAAGTGCAAAATTTGGCTAAGACCCCGCAAAGCCAAGAACTTAAGATTTACTAGGAAGACCGGACCCTATGTGGGTTGCCTACGTATCCCGCCCCGAGAGACGAGAATCAGGTTCGCGTAGTTCGGGCAGATTGGATACAGGCGAGAATAAGATTTATTTCCTTTTTTTTTCGAAAAAAGATGAAACTTGCAAAATCTTTTTTTTCTTTTTCTTTTTTTTTTTTGATTTTTTGATTTTCGACAAATGATGAAAAAGTGCAATTTTTTTTTTGAATTTTCAAGCTCGCTTTATCTTCACACTTCACCCTCTTTTTTCTCTTTTTTTTTCATTTGCCCTCAACTATCATTGGTTCGCCAAATGACCCTTTTACCCTTGAAGATTGCAACATGTAGCACATTAGGATGCATCAGGATGTTCTTTTATTTTTTGGGGTACAACTGTCCTAGACAAACCCAACCCCTGTGTTGAGTCCTCAAAGTCATATGCACGTGAAGCAAACAAGCGTTCCTACTAGGGATCCGGCATGAGGCTATATTATTCTAGGTTTAAAAACCTGGGTACATTTGTTCTAGACCTGGCTTACCCGAGCGGACAGCTCGAGCCGAGTCGGGGGCAACGTACTGGGAGCACGAAAGTCTACCCGGCCTAGTTACTTGACCCAACCTCGTTCTACTTGGTATGACTTCTAACAGAAAAGTGGGCCACACGCACGTGTTCACCATAAATTCAGAAGACTCAGAAAGAAGAAGGGTTTCGTAGCAGTTTATATATACAATTCAGATAATATCAAAGCGGTAAAAAGCAACATTTAGCACATTAGGCACAAACATGTAAAAATCATATAATAAATAAAGCCAAATATAACAATTATTCTAAGCTCGAATTCTTGAACCCTGAACGAGAGATTCTGGGTTAGATCCCCAGCAGAGTCGCCAGAGCTGTCACACCACCTTTTTACCTACACCCCCGAGAAGGAGTGTAAGTGGAGTTTTTGCAATTAAAGGACAATCGAAACGAGATTATTTATTTATTAAAAATCAGAGTCGCCAGTTGGGATAATTTATGGTGTCCCAAGTCACCGGTTCAAATCCCGAATCGAGGAAAGGATTGACTCTGTTTAACAGTCCATGAACCAAAAATCCGAGTAAGGAATTCTGTTAACCCGGGAGAAGGTGTTAGGCATTCCCAAATTCCGTGGTTCTAGCACAGTCGCTTAACTGTTATATCCGGCTTAATTATATGATTTAGAACAGTTTGAACCTATGTGCAATTTTAACTTTAAACGCTTTTTGATTAAGAAAATTATCTTGAAACGGGTCACGCGTACGTGCACCCGTTTGTTTGGTGCGTCAAAAATCATGTCACGCGGATGTGTTCCCAATTAGTAACGCTTTATTATTATACAAAATTCGACCGTAGTTGCACGAATGCATACTCCGATTTTGTCTTTAAAAATCGTAATTATGTCACGCGAACGTGTCCACAACCACGATAGTATATTAAACATGCCTAAAGCAAACTACAAACATTTGTCATTTTATATCAAAATTAATACGAGGGCTATGTATGATTAAATTATTGATGGCACCCGTCAAGCTATATGAACTAAAATTAATTTAGCGGCCTATTAGCAATCATTTTATTATTGAGAAAGTTGGTTCGAAATTACGCGTACGCATACTCCGAATTGATTCTTAGAATCGTAATTATGTCACGCGAACGTGTACATAATCACTTTAATACCTTAAATTGCGTCTAAATCATTAAACAATTCAACTCTTAAAGAAAATTATATACATATTAATTCACGCATTGAAAGTTAGATCAAATCTACTTCCAACATTCATTTCTCAATTGCCATAGGCAATCCAAAATAGTCAAATACAATGCAAATCCAGTGGCCGCTCGAATTACCGAAATAGGGACGTAACTTAACATATTAATATGAGTTCATTCATCTCTTTCCTTTGAGCATATGAAATCTAGGTGAGATTACAAACAGTCATTCGAACTAGTCCAATTAGAATTAACATGAAAGATTATACATCTCCCAACCAACTAATGGGAAAAGATCGACAAATTCTGAAAATTAAAGATCCACTATTCAATTTGCAAGAAAACAGTTACACTAGGCCTCAACTTCATTCATTTTCAACTGGATATTTACATACATCGAGTTTCAGGACATGTACCTGGTATGTAGAACAGAAAAATGGGGTAAGCAATAAGCAACAACAAACAGCAAAATACAGTAGCAGAAAGCCCAACACAGTAGCTTCAACACCTCAATCCAGAAATCCCAGCAACACGGAGAAAACCAGTAAAAATGGAGAAGAAAAATAGTGCGGAAATCTCTCTTTGTTTTCTCTTTCTAGCTTTGAACTCTCTCTGGTGTTCTTCCGCTCTCAATATTTCAAAAAATTTGGTTCTATCTTTTTTACTCTCTCCAAAATGAATTCTGCCCCAGTATATCCAGTGTATCCAGAGTGTATATCGAGTGTATACCGCTCTCTCCGCCCCCTTCTCTTTTTTTTTCCCTCTAATCTGATTTTCAGCTCCCTTAAATGGGCATTCAATTAGTGCATTTTTCACTACCAATTCAACTTTTCATTTCTTTAATCATCCCCTTAATTGTCCACTCAATTAGTGCTTTTAGTTAATTTGATAATGCAAATACTACCCTACCACTATTAGGAGTTTCTCAATTAGTAAATTTACCCAACCAGATTTTCCTCTTCTTATTCTCAATGGGTTTGGCTGAGTTTTGGTTTTGGGCCTGGCTAAATTGGCCCAACCAGATTTTCCTCTTCTTATTCTCAATGGGTTTGGCTGAATTTTGGTTTTGGGCCTGGCTAAATTGGCCCAACCAGATTTTCCTCTTCTTATTCTCTTTTCCTTTTCAATTTTCTTTTCCTTTTTCTTTTCAACAATTAAAACTAAAATCCTAATTAATTATAAAACACCAAATTAACTTAAAAATACTAATTAATTCTAACTAATAATTATCACAAATAATTAAATGCCAAATTAAAAGAAAATCACACAATTTGACTAAAATTACAAAAATATGTTATTATTATTTTTTTTTTGAATTTTCATTTTTGTAAAACACCTAATTATTAATTAATTCCAAAAAATATAAAATCAAATCTTAAATGCCAATGCTATATTTTTGTATTTTTAATGCATTAATAAAATTAAACATGCCCACAAATATATGCAAACAATCAGAAAAATCACGCAATAATTCCTAAAAATAACAAATAATTAAAGAAAAGACCTAATTTTGGGAATTCTTTTGGAGTAATTTGTGTGAGGCAAAAGTCACGTGCTCACAGATATTTGGACTGTTTTGTGTTTATCCACGTTAAATTGGTGTTTGCAAACACTAATTTGTTCCTATTTGACTTGGGCTCTTCTTGAGAAAGAGAGCTGCAGTCTAGAAAAATCAGTCCAACAAGGAATTGGGGTGTAATCAAGAGATTGATAGCCCCAATTAAAGGGTTAAACCTAAAGATAGTAATACCCGACTTGAGCCTACATTGCTTGCACAATTTTGACACCCAATTGGTCTTGAGAAAGTCAATTAGGGCAAAGTCACTAAAGCTACTGAGAGGTATAGAGTGAGTAGTTCCGTGCATTGGCTATATCATAATCTCCTACATAACAACTTTGCCTTAGGCCTTAGATCCCGTCAAGTATTCACCTAGGAGAAAGTCACTTCCCTAGTGCCTCTTTAATTATTTAGAAAATCTTACAAGAAATCATTCTTAGTTTAATTTACCATACTATTAGCATAAAGATTAGAAGTAACAAAACAAACAAACATGATTGGAAGTGTAATTAAGAGCACTACGCACTACTAATTTAGATAGAAATCTAATTCCCAATTGTAGCTACCTGTGGATTCGATCCCGACCATCTCGGGTAAAAGCTGCTTCGACCACTCTTCCCACATTGTAGTGGTGTAGGGTTGGCACAGATCACTTTCTGATGCCGTTACTGGGAAGCTAACGGTTTTGGCTATCTATCTAAATAGTTTTGTGTATTGTTTTTCTTTCCTTTTGTGTTACTAATTTGTGTGTGTTGCCAACTTAGGTACAAAATGGAAGCAAACATCAACAACGCGCCTCTTGGAGATTCTTCCACCGGGGGAGGAGGAAGATGAGTATATTGATGATGAGGTTCCTATAGTACCTCAAGGACAAAGGAGAGGCCGTCATGCCAATGATAATGTTCCATACCCTCCCCTGCTACCTCCAAGAGTGACTCCTCGAGTGCTTCCCAACCAAGGATATGCTAGTGCAATTGTCTCACCCCAGATCCGGGTGGGCAATTTTCAAATTACAAATGTGATGCTGACCTTGTTGGAGCAGCGAGAGTATTTCACGGGTGCTCCCCATCAGAATGCTTACAAACATCTCAAGGGTTTTGTGGATACCTGTTGGGGGAGAAAGCAAACAAATGTGTCCGAGAATGCACTTCGGTTGAGATTATTCCCTTTCTTACTTAGAGGGAAGGTATTGGATTGGATTGAAAGGCTTCCCAACCATTCCATCACTACTTGGGATGAGTTGGCGGATAAATTCATTGCAAAGTTTTTCTTACTGGGACATATGGCATCTTTGAGGGATGAGATCTTAGCTTTCAAGCAGGAACCCAACGAACCATTGCATGAGATATGAGAGAGATACCGAACCAAGGTAAAGGAATGCCCCAACAATGATATGACTGAGGAAATGATACAGCAGACATTTTACTGGGGCATTAACACAACAAATCAGTGCATAGTGAACCAACTCGCCGGAGGTAATTTCATGAAGCTGCCTTATGATGAGGCTTGTGACATTCTTGATGAGATGGCTGACACGTCCTCTGCTTGGCAAAGTAGAGCCAATGTGTCGCAAGGTGACCCCACGATCACTAACTTGCACAAAGAGCTCCATGATCATGGGCAGGCAATAGCAGAGCTGACAACAACAATGAACCAGCTAGCAAAGGCACAGTTACAACATGTTCAAAATCTAAGACAGGTAAATGCTATGGAGGGTGTCAACCTGTTAGTGAACAAAAGAAGACAAAGAGGTCAACAGAACCAAGGGAGTTTAGATAAATATGACAATGATGGTGGTGGATTCCAAGATGATGGTTATGATGAGCAGAATGAAGAAGTGCAATATGTGAACAACTATCAAGGACAAAGGGGCAATTCTTCCAACCAACAATAATGGAGACCCTAAGGCAATTGGGGTAATCAACAACAAGGGAATAGTAATCGGGAGAACAACAACCAAAATGCAAATTGGGGCAATCAGAACAATAATCAGAACAATCAAGGTAATTGGAATGGCAACAACAACAACTGGGGTGGAAACAACAATCAGGGCGGTTGGAACAATGGCAATCAAGCAAATCGGGGGCAAGGCTTTCAAAGGCCCCCAATGTATCAACAACCGAACAATCCACCCACATTTCCATCCCAAGGTCCTAGTTCTTAAAATAATGAAATGGGGAGAATTGAAATACGGTTTGAACAGATAATAAAAAAGAATGCTGACTCTAATGCCCAGTTGGCATCCTATAATACTTCTATCAGAAACTTGGAGGTTCAAATAGGTGAAATCTCACAATCTTTGAATACTTAGTGATACGATAGTTAACCCGAAGGTTGGGAACAATTTTGGACATGTAATGGTGGTAACTACAAGAAGTGGACGAGGCAGTGATGTGAATGCCTCCAAACAAAAATAAATTTTGAGTGATGAAGTTGAGTTGCAAGAAGATGAGATTCCTTTGGTAGTTGAAAATGTGATTGATGAGAATGTAAATGAGGAATTGAGGGTTGTTATCCATGAGGCCGAGGTGGAAACTTAGAATGACGTGAACCCGTCTAGGAAACACCTAATAGACATGCCAGAAATGGTTGTGCCTAAAGCCAAGCTCCTTTTTCCAAGGTCACCTCCACCTTATCCTCAAAGGCTCGCGAAGAAAAAAAATGAGAACCAGTTTAAGAAGTTTATTGACATAATGAAGAGCTTGTCCATCAATGTGCCTTTGGTGGAGGCTCTAGAGCAAATGCCGGTTATGCTAAATTCATGAAAGATTTGGTGACAAAGAAAATCTCCATGGATTGTGAGACTATCAAGATGACCCACCAAGTTAGTGCAATAGTTCACTCAATGGATCCAAATCTAGAAGATCCTGGTGCTTTTACCATTCCTTGCACCATTGGGAGTGCAGACTTTGCAAAAGCTCTATGTAATTTGGGGGCAAGTATCAACTTGATGCCCTACTCAGTTTTCAAGACTTTGGGTATTGGGCAACCGAGGCCGACTTCCATAAGATTGCAAATGGCAGATAGAACAATGAAGAGACCTTTGGGTATAATTGATGATGTTCTTGTCCGGGTGGACAAATTTATCTTGCCGGCTAGTTTTGTGATCTTGGATTGTGAGGTAGATTATGAGGTTCTGATCATATTGGGAAGACCTTTCCTTGCTACTGGGAAGGCCTTATGATGCGGAACTAGGGGAACTCACCTTTCGGGTGGGTGATGAGAAAGTGGTCTTTCATGTGTGCAAGTCAATGAAGCAACCCAAGTGTACTCTTTTGTGGATTTTGTCACGGCAGTGATAGTTGATGATACTAGTGCAATGATCAATGTGGAGGACCCTCACGAGGAGGTATTGTTGAATCTTGATGTAAGTGAGGATGAAGGCCGAGTGGAGTGTGTCAATGCTTTACATAGAATGGGCTCTTACTCTTATGAGCCTCGGAAACTCTCTTTGGATCTTGAGAATAGGAAGACTCCACCAACAAAACCTTCAATCGAGAAACCTCTGATATTGGAGTTGAAACTATTGCCTCCATACCTCAGGTATGAATTCTTAGGCCCTAGTTCAACTTTTATAGTTATTCTTTCATCTTGTCTTACTAACATGCAGGTTGATACCACATTGGCGGTGCTCCAAAAGCGGAAGAAGGCAATTGGATAGATCTTAGTTGATATTCAGGGGATAAGCCTCGCATTCTGTATGCACAAGATTATTCTGGAAGATGATGCAAAGCCCTCCTTGGAACAATAAAGGAGGTTGAACTAGGCAATGCAAGAAGTTGTAAAAAAGGAGGTGATCAAGTGGTTGGATGCCGGGGTTATGTACCCCATCTCTGATAGCTCTTGGACTTCGCCGGTGCAATATATGCCGAAAAAGGTTGGTATGACTGTGGTTACCAATGCACAAATGAGTTGATTCCTACAAGAACTGTCACCGAGTAGAGAGTGTGCATGGACTACCGCAAGTTGAATAAAGTGACACGCGAGGATCACTTTCCATTGCCTTTTCTTGATTAGATGCTAGACAGACTTGTGGGGCGTGCCTTATGCTATTTCTTAGATGGTTATTCTGGGTACAACCAAATTTTGATTGCTTCGAAAGATCAGGAGAAGACCACCTTTACTTGTCCATATGGTACTTTTGCCTTTTGTAGGATGCCTTTTAGGTTATGTAATGCACCGGCTATATTCCAGCGGTGTATGATGGCCATTTTTACCGATATGGTAGAATATATTTTGGAGGTATTCATGGACGACTTTAGTATTGTGGGTGACTCGTTTGATGAATATTTGAAAAATCTTGATAGAGTGTTGGCCCGTTGAAGAAACCAATCTTGTGCTTAATTAGGAGAAATGCCACTTCAAGGTTGAGGAGGGCATAGTTCTTGGGCATAAAATTTCAAAGCATGGTATAGAGGTAGACAAAGCAAAAATTGAAGTGATTTCAAGGATCCCTCCCCTACTTCGGTCAAGGGAGTTAGAAGTTTTCTTGGGCATGCGGGGTTCTACCGGAGATTTATCAAAGACTTTTCGAAGGTAGTGAATCCCTTGTGCAAGTTATTGGAAAAAGATGTCAAGTTTATGTTCAATGAGGGATGTATGCAAGCTTTTGAACTTCTCAAGCATAAGTTGACCACCACTCCTATTATTACCGCACCCAATTGGAGCTTGCCTTTCGAGCTTATGTGTGATGTGAGTGATGTTGCGGTTGGGGCAGTTTTTGGTCAAAGAGTGAACAAAATGTTTCATCTGGTATACTACGCGAGCAAGACAGTGAATGATACTCAAGTGAACTACACGGTGACTGAGAAAGAGCTTTGGTTATGGTGTTCTCAATGGAGAAATTTCGGTCATATCTCATGGGTGCCAAGGTCATAGTTTATACCGATCATGTCACAATAGCTTAGGCTGATACGATATGTCTTGTTACTTCAAGAGTTTGATTTGGAGATTTTGGACCGGAAGGGTAATGGAAACCAAGTGGCGGACCACTTGTCCTGCTTGGAGGAGGAGGGGAGGCCTCATGATGGCTTAGAGATCAATGATTCATTTCCCGATGGGCAACTTCTTTCTGTGTCGGTGAATGGTATGCCATGGTTTGCAGACGTTGCTAATTTCCTTGTGACTGGTATAATCCCATGTGAGCTCTCTTCTAACCAAAGGAAGAGGCTCAAATGGGATAGTTTGGACTTCTATTGGGATAAGCCCTACTTGTTCAAAATCTGCACGGATAGTGTGATCCAAAGGTGTGTCCCGAAGGAAGAGCAATTGAGTATCTTAGAGGCATGTCATTCCTCTCCCTATGGTGGCCATCATGGGGGGGAGGACAACTTCAAAGGTCCTTAGTTATGGGTTTTATTGGCCAACTTTGTACAAAGATGCAAGTGAACTTGTGAAGAGATGCGACGAATGTCAAAAAATGGGTGGAATTTTGAAGGAAGATGAGATGCCTCTTAATACCATTCTTAAATTTGATATTTTTGATGTGTGGGGCATTGATTTCATGGGTCTATTTATTAGCTCGTGTGGGAACACATACATTCTAGTGGCAATTGACTATGTTTCAAAGTGGGTTGAAGTCGTGGCTTTGCCCAACAATGAGGCCCAGAGTGTTGTTGCATTTCTCAAGAAGAGCATTTTTACTAGGTTTGGCACTCCTCGAGTAATCATAAGTGATGGGGGTATCATTTTTGTAATCGAGCTTTCGACACTTTACTTTCAAAGTATGGTGTCAATCACAAAGTTTCTACTCCTTATCATCCTCAAGCGAGTGGCCAAGTTGAAGTCTCAAACAGGGAAATTAAGAGTATATTGTCAAAGAAGGTCAATGCAAATAGGACCGATTACAAGGCCATGTGGGCTTTGAGGAAGCTGAATCTTGAATGGGATGTGGCATCAAATCTTTGTGTGGAGCAGCTTAATGAACTTGATGAATTTCGATTCCATGCCTACTCCAGTTCGTTTTTGTACAAGGACAAGATGAAGTACCTTCACGATAAGTATGCTAGTGGCAGGGAGTTCAAAGTGGGTGATTTGGTTCTCTTGTTAACTCTCGATTGCGTCTGTTTCTGAGAAAGCTTAAGTCGAAATGGAGTGGACCTTTTGAAGTGGTGTTTGTGACTCTGTTTGGTGCACTTGACTTGAAAAACAAAAATGGCGAGGTCTTCAGAGTTAATGGACATAGGGTCAAGCACTACCTTGGCAAGATTGATGACAGCCACGTGGTGGCACTAATCCATCTAAAGTGATTTGATGGTAACCTGCGTCGTGCCACAACGTTAAATCAGGCGCTTCTTGGAAGGCAACCCATGTGTCTTTCTTTTTGTTTTTCTTGTTAGTATAGGTTTTGTTTTTTGTCTAGCTGATTGTGAGATGTGTGTAGGATTGTTTTGATACAGTGCAGGACTTAACTGGAAAAATGATGCACTCTCTGACGTTTGGACTGCTGCCACAATGCATTTTTCGCAGCCGCAATGGCCTTGTTGCGGGGGCCAAATTTCATTGCGGTTCGCAGTGTTGATTGGTAAAAAGTGGTGGTTCTCTGAAGATTGGCACCGCGACCACAATGCATTTTATGCGGTCCGCGGTGCCCCATCGCAGCCGCGAGTTTTTTTTTGTGGTTCGTACTGGTTGTCCCCCCAATGCTTCATGTTTTTGAGTATCGCGGACCGCGGTGCATTTTTTGCGATCCGCGGTGGGTAGGTACAGTGAGTCCCAGGTTCCTTTTCTATAAATAGGACCTTGGGCCCTCATTTAAAACGTTTCGCTCCTTTGCTCACTAAATAGAAAAATATTGCTCATCCAAGCCCTAACTGCACAAAATTCAAACTCTGATTCTAACTCATCTGTGTTGCATCTCATTACTGGTAATTTTAATCTTTTCTTAGTTTTTAACTTTATTTTGCTTTCTTTTAATTAGTTAGTTGTAGTTCTTATTCTTCCTTTTTCTTTAAATTTGCAGCGTAGGTTTACTTAATGTGCTTAGAGTAGGGTTAATTAGTGAAAAATAGTGATTGAATACCTAGGGGATCGATAACATGTGGAAATTAGGCTAAAAATGTGAAGAAAATTGAAACCCTAGGTTGTGTTGCTGGGTTAAGCTTACCGCGACCGCAATGGTTTTTCTGCAGTCTGCAGTGTTTCACAACGGTCCACAATGCCATTTTGTGCGGACCGCGGTGGTAAAACTTCAGAAAGATGAATGTTGAGGACCGCGGTCACGGTCGATTTTTCGCGGTCCGCGGTGCTTTACCGCGGCCGCAAACCATTTCTTGCGGTCCGCGGTGCCCCTAATCAGAGAGTGGGTATTATTACCCCCACCTCAATGCGCACCACGATACCATTTTGTGCGGTCTGTAGTGGTCCCTTTGCGTTCGCAATGCATTTTGTGTGGTCCGCAATTCTGCTTTTAACGGTCAACAGTCTGCAGTTATAATTTTCACTGATTCTTCTGCTACTGTGATACTAACAAGCTATAACTAAATTCCACTTGCAGAAAATGGTTAAACTACGAGGCGGTGGTGGAAAACAAAAAGGGAAAAGGAGGGTCCTCTCGGTGTAGGGGACAAGGTATGATCAGACTGACCCCCCAAGTCCGGCAGGCAATCAAGGATACCAGAAAATCAATCAAGGCTGCGGATAGAGCTACTTCCTAGTCGAGAAGTGAGTATTTACCCTCCCGGGAGGCATCCGACTCCGAATCAGTACCAGAGTATGTTCCTGACTGGACGAAGAGGCACATATTGAGAGATACACCTCAGGCACTCCTACAGCTCAAGCTTCAGTTGTAATTTCTTCTAAGTCGTCTGAGGGCTCAGGTGAGGGCAGTGGCAGTGAAGCATCTACTTCTCGTACTGGTTCATCACCTAGAGAGGATCATGTCGATGATGAGGTCCCGAATGAAGAGGGAGGGGGTGTGCCACAACTCGGGGGTGTGGAGAAAACTAGAAACCCTGAGGCGTGGAAAAGGAGATTCATTAGTTAGATTGCTTACCATAAATTCCAAGAGTGGTGGCCCGAGAAGAAGTTTATACTTGAACGGAGATTCATTGACAAAGATCTTCTGCCTCACAATCCTATTGTGCAGAGGCAATTCAGGGAGAGACTGGGCTGGGATTACTTTAATGGCAATGTTGAGGAGGCAAATGAGCACCTAGTCAAGGAGTTCTTCGCTAATGTTGCCCACATCAAAAAGGGTACGAAAGTGACTAAGGTGTGGAACTTGATAGTGAAGTTTGATGGCAAGACAATAAATGACTACCTGGGCTTTCCGGAGGAGGATGAAACATTATACTTAGAAAAGGTAGCCTTGGGTGAGGATGCCCGTCCATGGATAGCAGAGTACTTGGCACTCCCAGGTACCACCCCAGCATGGTTGACAGTCGGAGTCCAAATTTTGAGGAGAACCCTGAATTTCGAGGCAAAAGGGTGGGAGACCTTTGTTTGTAGCAAGCTAGACCCCACCACTCATGAGAACTCTCTTCCTATCTCCCGGGCTATATTGGTGGCTTCTATCATGGCGGGGTACCCGATCAACATCAGGAATTGTGATGTCCAGAGTGATTACTATGGTGGTGAATGAAGGTGATAGATCTTACTCCTTCCCAAATTTCCTAACCATGTACTTTGAGGATTAAAATGTGGAGAAAAGAAAATTTGATGTGAAAGTGAAACCCAAGGCACCTTTCTCCTGGTACAGTCTCAAGGGGGATGACAACCCCAAAGATCCTAAAGGCAAAGCCACTGCTTCTACTGGCCAGTATGAAGAGCCAGTAGTAGTAGTAGTAGCTTCTTCTCAGCCTCTCTCAGCTACACCAGACATTGCCCCAGGACCATCTACTTCCACAGTTCCATATATTCCCTCGTCCACATCCTACCCTTTGACTGCCCACCATTTGAGCCAAACCCTTGCCAGTATCAATAACTGGATGCAGACAACTACTTCTAAGCTGTCTGTGCTTTCTAGCTCGGTGGCAGCCCAGTCCATACCTCCACAGCCATAGATTTCACCCTCAATGGAGGAGACTTTCAAGGAGCTTCTGGACAACTAGAAGAAGCTCCTGGAGAACCAGAAGTTAATATTAGAGACTCTCAAGGAGTTGGAGAGGACAGCAAAGAGGAAGATGGTGACCCCCCGTGCTGATGAAGTTATGATAGAGTTGGAGGACCCGCAGGGAGGTTCCTCTAGCCAGCCTCAGGAGCCAATGCAGGCCCAGGTCCCAGTGCAGACACAGGTTACAAGGATCCAGTCACAGGTTCCCGAGCAGTACGAGGACCCAGGGACCCAGGCTCATGATCCCATGTAGAAGGGCCAATAAGGAGTTTCTCTTTACTCTCTATCTTTTATTGATCTTATTTTGGTTAGTTAGCATTGAGAACAATGCTAGCTTTCATTTGAGGGGGTAACCCTATTTGGATGATATGGTGTTGTAAATATGATACTATTTTCTTTTTATTATGCTTTGATTTTCACTTTTGGTATGTACATAATTTTACCATTTTATTGCACTTTTCGTACTTTGCAACTTTGGTCTCTATATAAAGTTACTCTATGATGTATATATTCATTCCCCCTTATGTATATTCATCTAAATCCCCTCTTGTACATATTCATTCTACTTTCCGCATTTTTTCTTTCAAAGCTTCTTATTTCATTTTGGTAGCTTCTTATTTTGACTTTTGCATTCAATAAGCCTTTGGTTTTCTTAATGCCACGGTTCTTCCCAAAGGTGGAATTTGTGTGAACTGGGTGGCTCTTCCTGATGATGGATGGCATGACAACCTTCTTAAGGGTTTGAGTCTGTTTTCTTTTTGCTTTTGTGTAAATAGTAGCTAGTGAGTAATGGTGTCTCAAGCAAAGCTTCACTTGGGCCTAACACATTTGCCTTTGATGTTATGGTCAAAAACAAATTGTTATGTATATAATGGTAAAAGTTGTGACCTTGAGACTCTTGTGTTAGCTGATAATCATCAATTAGTTTTTCGGGACCATTGTGTTGCTAAAATCTTAGCTAAGGTTGTTGTGGGCCCCCGACTCTGTCTCTTTAGCAATCCTATATCTTGTGTGGTGAGAATTTGAATTGCAAGGCCAAGTCCCGTGCCATTAGTCTAGAACTTGCCCTGAATGTTTGTCTAGCAAAATCCTAAGTGTAGTTTGACTTATGAATTGATTATAGGATCTCCTTGATCCGAATGATATCTCGAAAACTTACATAGCCTACCAATGATAATATCCCTAGTCAACCCTTTTGAGTCATAGACCTTTTTCTTTCAAAGACCATGATACAAGCTTTTACCCGTTCTAAAAAGACCCTCTCTTTCCTTAGCACAAGGCAAAATCATAAGTTTGGGGGGAGAGACGAGAAATGGAACAAAGTGGTAAAAGGTACAAAATGAAGAAAAGGAAAGGCAATGAAAAAGAAAGAAAATCAAAAAGTCAAAAAGAATGAACAATGTAGAAGAAATGAAGGGATTCAATAAAAGAAAAGAGATAAAAGGTGTGGAAAGTTTAGAAAGGAGAAAAAGGTTTGAAAAGAACAAGAAAGAGTGGCAGTGTGTCTCTCTAACCCCTAAGAAAGAAGTAAATGACTCAAATAGTCGAGAGAAAGTGTGCCAAAATGAAGAAATGAAGTGCTTAAGGGAAGAAGAAACCTACTTAGACCAAATATTTCCTACCCCGAACCAAAAGCCTTCACTACATCTCCAAAAAAGCCCTATATGATCTTGAGTTAAAAGAAACTTAAATTAGTGGTGACTCACATGAGGGGCAAGCTTATGATACTTATAGCCGGACTTGTAACCTTTCTTTGAGAGAGATGAGTGTGTTTCCACTATCCTCGTTCTGAGTGCTACAATTTAAACGTGAGGTTCGCTTAGGGAGAGTTGAGGATGTATGAGTTTGGGTTCCACAATGACCAAAGTAGTAGAAAGAGTTTCCCTGATGGGTTGAGTCAACTCTTGATGCTCTTGTGTTGAACGAAAACCATGGTGCTTATAAGGTCGAATGTTGTTAATGATTCATTTGAATTGAGGGCAATTGTTAGTCCCTATTGATGCTAGATGAGGTCACTTTAGGTTAGATAAATTTTCTTGGTTTTACTCTTAGTGAGGTGGGAATTATTTTGTTTGCTTGAGGAAAAGCAAAATCTTAAGTTTGGGGGAGTTGATAACTAGGGATTCTAGTTCATTTCACACTCCTTTTTACTTGAGTTTTGATTGAAAATGTATACAAATTGTCTCAAAAGCTTACATGTTGTGCTTATTTGTAGGGTTTGGTCAAAAAGGTGACAAGTAGTCAAAACCATCTCAAAAAGGAGTGAAACATGCACAAGTACCAAGAACAAGTCAAAGCACAGTTGCAACAGACCCACCGCGGTCGCAATCCATTTAGTGTGGTCCATGGTGAGGAGTTTCAAAGAGGTGCAGATTTTGAAAGCTCAAGCACTGCGGTCGCAACCTATTTTGTGTGGACCGCAACACCCCTTCGCGGCCGCAATCCATTTTATGTGGTCCGCGAAAAGGGGATTCAGAGAGTTGATAGTTTGGACGATGGAAGCCAGTGTGGTCCGCGGAGCATTTTATGTGGACCGCAATGAAGCCATCGTGGCCGCAGTGCATTTTATGCGGCCCGCGATGGTCAGATTCAGAGAATGACAATTCAAGCCAAAAAGCCTCATTGCGGTCCGTGGTGCATTTTATGCGGACCGCAGTACCTCCGTCAGGGGTATTTTTGTCCAGAAAATTCGGCCTAGTATAAATACTTTCTTTTCACATTTTTAGGGCATCTTTTGTAATCAGTTAGACTCCAGAGCATGTGAATGATTGTATTAGACTATTTTGAGTAATTTTGTAGCTAGTTTAACATTGAATCTTTATTTCTTAGCTTGTAATCAAATCATAAGGGTTATTCTTCATCTATTTTTCTGTTTTCTTCTATTATTATGAGTAGCTACACTCATTAGCTAGGGTTGTGGCTCAACCCTAGTATGGGTATTTGATGGGTCTTTTGTTCTAAGGCTTAGATGTTTATGGGTAGTTGATATTTGGACAGTTTTGTATTTATCCATGTTAAATTGGTGGTTGCAAACACTAATTTGTACCTACTTGACTTGCGATCTTCTTGAGAAAGAGAGCTTGCATCTAGGAAAATCAGTCCAACAAGGAATTGGGGTGTAATCAAGATATTGATAGCCCCAATTAAAGGGTTAAACCTAGAGATAGTAATACCCGACTTGAGCCTATATTGCTTGCACAATTTTGACACCCAATTGGTCTTGAGAAAGGCAATTAGGGAAAAGTAGAGTGAGTAGTTCCGTGCATTGGCTATATCGCAATCCCCTACATAACAACTTTTCCTTATGCTTTAGATCCCGTCAAGTATTCACCTAGGAGAAAGTCACTTCCCTAGTGCCTCTTTAATTATTTAGAAAACCTTACAAGCAATCATTATTAGATTAATTTAGTATACTATTAGCATAAAGATTAGAAGTAACAAAACAAACAAACATGATTGGAAGTGTAATTAATAGCACTACGCACTACTAGTTTAGATAGGAATCCAATTCCCAATTCTAGCTCCATGTGGATTCGATCTCGACCATCTCGGGTAAAAGTTGCTTCGACCATTCTTGACACTTTGTAGTGGTGTAGGGTTGGCACAGATCAATCTCAAACAATGAATAATAGAGATTGGGATATGATATGCAAGTAAAACTGATACTAAGTTTAAACAACAACTAGAAGGTAATTCAACATGTAACGCGGCCTCTGTGGGTACCAACAGTACCAACACATAGCCTACACATAATTTCTAACATGATTTGTAGTAAATTTATATAACTCATGGAGAGTATATAGCTGACAACAAGTTATTCAACTTCATAATTCCGTGAAATAGAGCAAGTCACAAATCCTACGGTGCACTCCCACACGCCTACCATCTAGCACATGTGTCACCTCCAACCCAATCAGAAGACATATAATATGGGGTTTCATACTCTCAGAACCATATTTAGAACTATTACTTACCTCAATCCGAGTAAATCTCTACTCCAACTCACCTTTGCCTTGCAAATCGGCCTCCAAATGTCCCAAATCTAATCACAAACAGTACAATACAATCAATACATGCTAAGGAATCAATTTCACAAGAAAATATGAAGTTATTAATAAAAAACCCAAAATCAGCTCAAAGTTGGCCCCCGTGCCCATATCTTGAAATCCAACAAGGTCACAAAATCTGCAAGCTCATTCAACCACGAGTCTAGCCATACCAAATTAATCAAAATTCTATTCCAAATTCGTCACCCAAATCCTCCAAATCAACTCTTCAAATCCCTAGCCTCAAACTCCCAAATTACACCTCAAAAACACACAAATTAGGTGGAAAAATTAATTGGAACCATAATTATTGCATAATTTTAACCACAAGTGACTAACCTCAAGAATCCCTTTGAAGTCCCTCTCAAAAATCTCTGAAAACCGAGCTCAAAATGTTAGAAATGGTGAAAATCTTGGAACCCTCATTTTTAAATAGTCTGCTTAGCAATCACGCTTCTGTGGCTAACTTATTCGGTTCTGCGGCTTCGCAGGAGCAACTCGATGCCTGCTTCTGAGGTTTCCTCTGCACCTGCAACCCAACCATCCGCTCCTCCGAACTCGCTTCTGTGAGCTACCAACCATTTCTGCGGACCCAACTCACCTCTCTACTTCTGTTTCTGCGCTCACTTCGCCGCATCTACGGCCACGTAGGTGCGACAAATCCTTCGCATCTGAGACCACTGCTCACACCTTGCCCAAGGCCGCTTCTATGCTTCACTTCTCGCTTGAGTGAGCTCGCACCTGCGAGGAAAAAGTCCACTGGTGCGATTACACCAGCAGATGTCTAACTTCAGCAACTTACTTAACTCCAAATTCAATCCTTAACCATCCGAAATCAACTCGAGGCCCCCGAGACCTTACCCAAACATGCCAATAAGTCCCAATACATCACACAAACATAGTCAAGCCCTCAAATCACCGCAAACAACATCAAAAACACGAATCACACATAGATTCAAGCCTAATGAACTTTAAACTTTCAATATCTACAAACGACGCCGAAACCTATCAAATCACAACCGATTGACCCCAAATTTTGCATACAAGTCACAAATAAGACCATGCACCTACTCCAACTTCCAGAACTCCAGTCTGACCCTGGTATCAAAAAGTTCACTCCCGGTCAAACTTTTCAAATTTCCAACTTTCGTCATTTCAAGCCTAATTCAACTACGGACCTCCAAATCACAATCCCGACACGCTGCTAAGTCCAAAATTACCCAACGGAGCTAACAGGGCCATCAAAACTCCATTCCAGAGTCATTTACATATTAGTCAATATCTGGTCAACTATTTCAAGTTAAGCTTCCAACTTTGAAACTAGGTGTCTCAATTCATTCTGAAATTTCTCCGTACCTAATCGACTAACCCGGCAAGTCGCATAACAGTTATAAAGTACAAAATGAGCAGTAAATGGGGGAACGAGGCTATAACTCTCAAAATGACCAGCTGGGTCGTTGCATCTTCCCCCTCGTAAACAAACATTCGTCCTTAAACGGGTCTAGAAACATCCCTGAAGTCTCAAATAGGTGTGGATATCTGCTCCACATCTCACGTTCAGTCTCCCAAGTAGCCTCCTAAACTAGCTGACCTCTGCACTGCACCTTCACTGAAACTATATCTTTTGACCTGAACTTTCTAACCTGCCGATCCAAAATGGCCACTGACTCCACATCATAAGTCAGATAACCATCCAACTGAACCGTGCTGAAATCCAAAATATGAGATGGATTGCCGACATACTTCCGGAGCGTAGAACATGAAATACTGGATGCACACTCGATAAACTAGGTGGTAAGACAAGCTTATAAGACACCTCTCCAATCCTCTGAAATACCTCAAACGACCCAATATACAGAGGGCTTAACTTGCCCTTCTTTCCGAACCTCATAACACCCTTCATGGGTGAAACATTGAGCAGACTCTTCTCCCCAACCATGTAAGCAACATCACGAACCTTCCAATCTGCGTAACTCTTATGTCTAAACTGCATCGTGCGAAGCCAATCCTGAATACATTCAACCTTGTCCAAATCATCCTGAACCAAGTGAGCACCCAATAGCCTGGCCTCTCCCAGCTCAAACCAACCCACCAGAGATCTACACCGCCTTCCATACAAAGCCTCATACGGAGCCATCTGAATGCTCGACTAATAAGTACGACAAGAATACAAGAATGTGAAGTTTCTTAAGTGTTCAACAACCTCTCGAAGATAAGTACAGACGTCTCCGTACCGATCCAAATGATTCTACTAAACCTGCTCATCTCGTGAGACCTATGTAACCTAGTCTCTGATACTAATTTTTCACGACCCAAATCCTAACCTGTAATGATAGCACCTAACGTGGTACTAGGCAAGCCGATATTTATGAATTAACTCTAACAATTTTGATAGAAAATGTATTTAAAGCAGTTTAAATAGTAACTTCTCATAACAGGATAGAAAATCTAAAACACAACGCGGAAAGACTCCCAAATCGGGGTGTCACAGAGTATATGAGCATATAAATATCACAAGTCTGGAATACACTGTCTATGCTAGTTTGAAACTAAATACAATTAACGGAAAGATAGGGAAGGAGAAAACATGCAAGGAGTGCGAATGTCGAGAAGCTACCTCGAAGTCTCCAAAGGATCAATTGTGCAAAGTACCAATACCCATCGTGTCTGGAAATACCTGGATCCGCACACGAAGTGCAGGATGTAGCGTGAGTATAACCAACTCAGTAAGTAACAAGACTAAATAAAGAGCTGAAGATAGTGACGAGCTACAGAGTTATAATTCAATTTCAGTAGTCTCAACATAGGAAAGTAGGCATGCTTTCAAATCCGGCAATTTAGGTTAAGTCAGTCTGTACATTTCAAGTTCAAGTAAAATAGGATGTAATGTCTCTCAGAAATTTCAAAATAATGATATATGGTAGCTAAGTACAACAATAATGAAATCAAATGCATCCTCTCAGAGCAACAGTCACTCAGTTCTACCATTCACTCCAACCTCATAATCACCCATTCCTTACATTCACTCATTCCTCTCAGTCGCTTGGCACTCGGCACTCGCAATCAGTAGGTACCAACATCACTGGGGGTATGTACAGACTCTGGAGTGCTCTTTCAGCACTATATCAAGCCAATCATGACATAAAATAAATGAAACATGTTGTGGCGTGCAACCCGATCCCATAAATATCCTCACAATCAGGCCTCACTCAGTCATTAACCTCTCCAATCTCTCGGGCTCTCAGAAATCATGAAAATCAGCACAAATAATAATGATATGATGTATCAACAAGGAATAATAGAGACTGAGATATGATATGCAAGTAAAACTGAGACTGAGTACAAGCAAAAATTAGCAGGTAATTTAACATGTAACATAGCCTCTGTGGGTCCCAATAGTACTAACACATAGCCTAGACATGATTTCTAACATGATTTGCAGTTAGATTTTTATAACACATGGAAAGCATATAGCTGACAACAAGTTATTCAACTTCATAGTTCCATGAAGTGGATCAAGTCACAATTCTGATATTGCACATCCACAAGCCCGTCACCGAGCATGTGAGTCACCACCAAACCAATCACAAGACACATAATACGGGGTTTCATACCATTAAAACCTGATTTAGAACTGTTACTTACTTCAATCCAAGCCAATCTTTACTCCAACACACCTTTTCCTCGCAAATCGGCCTCCAAATATCCTGAATCTAACCAAAAATAGTAGAACACAATCAACAGGGGCTAAGGAATCAATTTCATAAGAAAATACAAAGTTATTAATCAAAACTCCAAAATCGGCTCAAAGTCGGCCACGGGGCCTACGTCTTAATATCCAAAAAAGGTCACAAAATTCGAAAGCCCATTAAATCACGAGTCTAACCATACTAAATTTATCAAAATCCGACACCAAATCGTCACCCAAATACCCCAAATCAACTCTCCAAATCCCTAGCCTCAAACCCCTGAATTACACCTCAAAAATACACAAACTAGGTGGGAAAATTAATGGAGAACCATAATTATTGAATATTTTTAACAACAAGTGACTTACCTCAAGAATCCCTTCGAAATCCCTCTCAAAAATCTCCAAAACCCGAGCTCACAATGTTAGAAATGGTGATAATCTTGGAACCCTTGTTTTTAAATAGACTTCCCAGCAATCTCGCTTCTGCGGCCAATTTAGATGCTTCTATGGCTTCATAAGAGCGACTCGACGCTCGCTTCTGCGATTTCCTCCGCACCAGCACCCAACCATCCGCTCATGCGGAATCGCTTCTGCGAGCCACCAATTGTTTTTATGGACCCAGCTCACCTCTCTACTTCTGCTTCTGTGCTTCTGTGCTCACTTCGCCGCATTTGCGGCCACGCAGGTGTGGTGAATCCTTCGCATATGCAACCACTCCTCACACCTCGCCCAAGGCCGCTTATGCGCTGCACTTCTCACTTTTGCGAGCTCACACCTGCGAGGAAAAATTCCGCAGGTGTGATTACACTTGCAGATGTCCAACTTCAGCAATTCACTTAATTTCAAATTCAATCCGTTAACCATCCCAAATCAACCCGAGGCCCCCGGGACCTCACCCAAACATACCAACAAGTTCAAAACATCATACGAACTTAGTCGAGCCCTCAAATCACCTCAAACAACATCAAAAACCCCAATCACACATAGATTCAAGCCTAATGAACTTTGAACTTCCAATATATAACAAACGACGTCGAAACCTACAAATTATGTCCGATTGACCCCAAATTTTGCACACAAATCACAAATAACACCACGAACCTACTCCAACTTCCAAAATGCCAATACGACTCTGATATCAAAAAGTTCATTCCCGGTAAAACTTTCTAACTTTCACCATTTCAAGCCTAATTCAATTAAACCTCCAAATTACAATACGGACACGCTCCTAAGTTCAACATTATTCAATGGAGCTAACATAACCATCAAAACTCCATTCCGGAGTCATTTACATATGAGTCAACATCCGATCAACCATTTCAACTTAAGCTTCCAACTTTGAGACTAGGTGTCTCAATTTATTCTGAAATCTCTCCGGACCCGAACCGACTAACCTGGCAAGTGACATAATAGCTATAAAGCACAAAATGATCAGTAAATAGGAGAACGTAGATACAACTCTCAAAACGACCAGCCGGCTCATACAAATAACCATATGTGAAATTAACCTAATCTATGATCTCTCCCTTCTTTTTTGTTCATATCATATACCAATGAATTGTTGGAGAGCATCACACAACTTGTACCTGTGGTTTCTTGTATGTATGAATGTGGTAGCAAGGCCAATACATTCTATAAACAACTTCAACGCATGAATCCCCTAAGAAATACAGGCAGCCAAATAGTCGATGTCAATCATTTAATAGTTTTAGAGTATAGAACTAAATATATTTTGTCACCCCAAAAATTGAAAAAACGAAGACAGATACTTGTCTTTCTGCCATCATAAAATATTCTCAAGTCCCTACCAGCAGAAAAAGCTCGGCCAGCTCCATGTATATTTTGCATTACATAAAACTCAATATTAAATAAGGCTAAATTTTACAATTCAGGAATTTTAGACATTGTCGTAAACAACAACTTGATATTTAAGTGAAGAATGGCAGAGGGGTGGACCCATTACAAACCGAGTTTCAAATTGTTAGTCACTAAGCTCTAATTAAAAGGGCAGCCCGGTGCACGAAGTATCCTGCGATGCAAACATCAGTGGCTAATTCCACGGCTCGAACCCGTGACCTATAAGTTACACGAAGACAACTTTACCGTTGCTCCAATGTTCCCCTTCATAAATCACTAACCTCTGACGAATTATAGGAAAATAAAAAAGAAAAAGAAAAAAGGAAAAAAGAAAAAGATACTTACCTTGATGATAACAAGTTGTGCATTGTCATCTTTCTCAAATTTCTCGAGTTTTCGCCCAAGAACCAATGTCTTGTACAAGGAAAGATTTTGTTAATTGGAAAAGGCCATTTAAAACAATTCTTGAATTGAATAATCAGATTTAATTTCCTTATGGATATTTTGTAAAATATACCGCTTTTGTAGAGATGACATTTAACTTGTTTGGACGATTTAAAGTGAGCTGTCTGACACGACCAACTTTCCAGCAATAACAATGTAAAAATTACACGGGCGTTCTATTTGGTCGCCCTCATTTAACCTATACTCTTTTTTTAAAAATTTTAACTTGTACCCACTTTTTAAACAACTTCATCCCCCTTTCTGCTCCTCCTTCGTTTTCTTCTTCTTCTTCTTCTTTCTTCTGCTGCTATTGGTGCTGCTATGAAACTTCAGTTAATGGGATGATTGCCATAAATATGTTTATCAGATTATTTAAAAATAAATTATAAATAATTACGTAAATTAGTAGACAATAATTTGTGAATATTTCCACGTACGTAAGTTAGTAGACAATGATAATTCTGTTTTTTTCACGTTTATTGTTTCCAAAATTTATGATTTAGATACTGTTGGCAATCTTATTATTTATCTAGTATGTTAGAAAGCTTTTTCAAAAACTTCAGCTTATATAGTGTTGAAGTTTTTACAAATAAACTAAATAACTTTAGCATCTTCTGCTAAAGTTTTTGAAAAAACATTACGACAAAACTAATGAATCCATGACAAAAAAACTTCAGCTTTTAGTGCTGAAGTTTTTACAAATGAACTAAATAACTTCAGCATCTTCTGCTGAAGTTTTTGAAAAAGCTTATCCACGACAAAAAAACTTCAGCTTATTTAGCACTGAAATTTTTATAAATGAACTAAATAACTTCACCATCTTCTGCTGAAATTTTTGAAAAAGCTTAATAACAAAACTAATGAATTCAGGACAAAAAAAAACTTCAGCTTATTTAGTGCAATTACAAACAAAAACTTCAGCAAATAGAGAACAAAACTTCAGGTACTATGCTTAAGTTCAGCAATTACAAACAAAAACTTCAGTAAATAGAGAACAAAACTTCAGCTACTATGTTTAAGTTCAACAATTAGAGACAAAAACTTCAGTACACTTGCTACTTCAGGCCCGTCTACTAGAATGCTAAAGTTTTGCGTGATTGTCTTTGCTACTTCAGCCCCGTATGTTGAAGTTATGCGAAAAAATGGGTACGCTTGTAATTTTTTTGCAAAGAGGGTACAAATTAAAATGTGACCCAAAAAGAGGGTATAGATGCAAATGCCTGGTGAAAATTTACTTTTCTTCAGTCATTATATAAGTTGTATCTTTGCTATAGTGCACACCAACATCTTAGATATATTTCACCTATGGTCACCCAATTTTGTTCACTAATAAACTCATAAAATAAATTTTTATCACTATAAAGTAACAGAACTTTGACATGACGATGATATGAGTTGAGTTTAAAGAAAAAAATGAGAATGCATATTAACGAGCCCAATTTTGTTTGAGACTAAAGCGTAGTTATTATTATTGTATAGTAACAAAATTCCATATTACAAAATTATTTTTTTGTCTATTAAAGTATGTTATCATCTCATTTAAAAGTTTAAACTGTTAAAGAAAGTACGGAATTGTTTATTTAATTGTATTTTCAACATATCGGGGTTACAGTTATCCCTTATATTGATTATGAAAGGCTTTTCAAAAGTGTTTATATATGATGTCTTAGACCATTCCATCCATCACCTCAAGAATTCGGTTGGATGCTCAAATTTTTTCACATAGTATCAGAGTCAAACTTTGGTGCCGTTTGCAACATTGCATAATCGATTTCTCTTTATCTATCGCTCTCGGCTTCTCCCTCTTAATTCAAGCTGTCGAGTCATAACAATTCCAGGTCCACTCATTAGCATGCTCTCTCTCTCTAAATCTTTTAATTAAAATAATAAAAAAATGCAAAAATAAATCTTAAGTCCCCCTGTAAAATAAAAAGTTCACCTATAAACCCTAGAATTAGGTTACACATGCGAGAGGGTGTTAATTAGAGAAATACATTTGTCCCTCATTAGTTGTAATTTTTTTCCCAAAAGAGTTATAATATCTTTGATCACCTCAACTAATATCTTAAGATTTTGAACTGAATGCTCAAAATTTCACACACTTAAAAGATTACCTCTTAATCTGGTTTTATCATTACTTGAGCCATTGGATACTTAACTGGCAGGGGATATTATTTGCTGACCTAAACAACTAATAGTTGCAAAAACTTGGAGCTGAATTGAACATTATTGAGATTTAGTTAACAACCATAAAAAGAGTTATATAATGGAGATGAAATTCGAACAAACCAAAAATGGCACTAGACCACTTACAAATTAAAATGAGAACATCGAAATTGGATGATAAAACAAAGAAGAAAAGGCACAAAAAAAGAGATGTATAATATAGTAGAGGGATTATTTCAGCTGAATTTCTTATGCACAAAGAAGAGGACCTTATATTGTGATGACCCAAAAGGTTATCACTTGTTTTAGAAATAAATTTTATGTTTCGAGGCATTAAAAACCTCTTTCTATCTAACATCGATTTGCGTCCGCAGTCCGGGCGAGTAGTCGAAAAGCTATTATGTGAAAATTTATGAAAAATGATAAATTTTGCCTTTAAAAATGAATTTAAGTTGATTTCTGTCAATATTTTGGGTAAACGGACCCGGAAAATATGGGACCTTAGCTTATGCCCGGAATTGAATTCCGAGGTCCCAAGCCCGATAAATGAATTTTTAAAGAAAATTATTGTTGGAATATATAGGAGTTTTTGGAAATGGAATATGTTTGGAATGTGATGGTATCAGATCCGTATTTTGGTTCCGGAGCCCGGTATAGGTCTTATATATGATTCAAGTCGAGCCTATAAAATTTGGTAAGAAACGGAGATCATATGACGTGATTCGGAACCTTAGTTGTAAAATTGAAACTCTGAAAGTTCTTGAGATTTTCTTTAATTTGATGCTAAATTCATAGTTGTTGATGTTACTTTCGTGATTTGATTGCACGAGCAAGTTTGTTTGATATTTTTGGGTTAGTGCATGTTTGGTTTGGAGCCCCGAGGGCTCGGTGAGATTTGGGTAGACAACGGAGTGAAAATTTGTACTTAGGAATTTCTGGTATGTTGCAGGCCTGCAGGCTTTGCAATTGCGAAGCCTGGCTCGCAAATGCGAGCAATGTGTCGCAAATGCAAATAGTGGCCTTGGCTGCCTTGGTCGCAAATGCGACATCACAAATGCGAAGGCAATATCTCAATTGCGAAGGGGACTGGATTACTCAGGGTATGCAAATGTGAACCCTATTCGCAAATGCAAAGTTAGCAGTCTGAGGGGTTCGCAATTGCGAACCCTGGCCGCAATTGCAACATCTGCGACCTGCAAAATCATAAATTAGACGCATTTCAACCATTTTTCAAACCCTTTCAAAACCTAAACACTCTTAGACGATTTTTCAAAGACAAGTACTCTTCCAAATCTATTGTAAGTCATTTCTAACGTGTTTTTATTAATCTTTAACATCTTTTCTCATGATTTCAACTCAAAATCAAAGGTTTTCATTGGGGAAATTGGGTGTTTTGGATAGAACCTTGGTTTTTTCAAATTTTGGAGATTTGGACCTCGATTTGAGATCCGATTTCAAAACAATTTGTATATTTGGGTTCTTGGGGGATGGGTAATCGGGTTTTGATTTGAACATCGGGTTTTGATCATGTGGACCCGAGGGCGATTTTTGACTTTTTGGGAAAAACTTTAGAAAACCTATTTTCATGCATTGGAATTGATTCATTTAGCCTTTATTGATATAGTTAAGTAACTTGTGGCTAGATACGAGCGAATTGGTAGTGGAATCAAGAGGTAAAATGATAGTTGAGACTTGAATTGTGTTCGTGGTATCGAGGTAAGTGTTTGGTCTAACCTTAGCTTGAGGGATTAGAAATTATGACACCAGTCTTGGGTAGTTTATGTATGGATTGATATAGGCATCTTTATTAATATGATACGTTTCAGTCTTCCATTTCTAATTTCCGATGTTCATATAATGTTGGCTCTTAATTGTTAAAGGATTAAAAAATGGGAAAAAGGTAGATAATTCAAATGGTTGGCTTGCCTAGCTTTCACTAGTAGGCACCATCACGACTCCCGAGGGTGGAAAATCCGGGCCGTGATAAGTTGGTATCAGAGCTCTAGGTTACATAGGTCTCACAATTCACAGACAAGCTTAGTAGAGTCTGAGAGATCGGTACGGAGACGTTTGTATTTATTCCCCAGAGGCTACAGAGTTAGGAAAACTTCATATCTATTCTTTTCTGTCGTGCAGTTTGGTTTCTCAATGTTAATTGAATTTATACTCTGTTTTTCGCGGATAACAAGAACACGTGCTTCCTCATCTACTGATCAGCATCCTAAGCCCCCAACAGAAGCTCCCACGAGGGGTAGAGGGTGAGGTCGAGGCCTTGCTAGAGGCCGAGGTAGGGGCTGAGCTCAGCCCAGAGCAGCAGCACCAATAGCGGAGCCTCGGGTTGACTTTGATGATGAGGTTCCGGCCCAGGAAGTTCTGGTGGGCCCAACTCAGGTCCTAGAGGGGTTAATTGCTACCCCAGTACTCCGGATACTTTGGTCCGTCTAGTGGGACTTATGAAGAGTGTCACCCGGGCATGCTTGCTTTCTGTTGCACCAGCCGTCTCTCAGGCTGGAGGGGAGCCCAGACTCCTGCTACCTGCACTCCAATGCAAATGGCTCCCCAGTTTCAGACTCTAGTAGCTCAGCCAGTTGGAGCAGTTCAGCCGGGAGTGGTAGCTCAGACCGGTGATGGAGCATCTATGTCTGTCGATGCTTTGTGGAGGTTGGATAGGTTCACCAATATTTTCACTACCACTTTCAGCGGTGCATCTTCTGAGGATCCTCAGGATTACTAAGATAGTTGTTATGAGGTTCTCAGGAACATGGGGATAGTGGAGACCAATGGGGTTGACTTTGCTACTTTCCGCTTGTCTGGATCCGCCAAGACTTGGTGGAGAGATTATTATTTGGCTAGATCAGCTGGATCACCAGCTTTGACTTGGGAGCAGTTTTCTCTGCTATTTCTGGAAAAGTTTCTCCCTATCACGTAGAGAGAGATCTATCGGAGGCAGTTTGAGTATCTCTAGCAGGGTTCAATGAATGTTACCTAGTACGAGACCAGGTTTATTGATTTGGCCTGTCATGCTTTTATTATACTTTCTACTGAGAGACAGAGAGAGTGAGGAGGTTCATTGAGGGACTCATTCAGCCTATTCGTTTTCAGATGGTTAAGAAGACGGGGAGTGAGATTTCTTTTCAGGAGGCGGCCAATGTGGCCAGGAGAGTTTAGATGGTCCTATCGTAGGGAGGTGGTCAAGGGTCTAACAAGAGGACTCGTCATTCAGGTAGATTCAGTGGCGCCTTGTCTGAAGGCAGGGCTTCGTATGGTAGAGGTCATCCTCCTAGGCCTTTTCAGTCAGCACTTTAGGTTTCTCACGATGCTTCAGGTGGCAGTGGTTCTCATATACAGTATTTTGATCAGCAGTCCTATAGTGCACCACCAGCTCTTATTAGTGCACCGCCGCTCCAGAGTTTTCGGGGTGGTCATTCAGGTCGTCAGGGTCAGCAGTCTCAGCAGCCTAGGTCTTGTTATACTTGTGGTGATATGTGTCACATTTCTAGATTTCACCCTCGAGCATCGACCAACGCTCAACATTAGGGTTCTCGTGCCATGGTTCAGGCACCGAGTATTCCACAACCCGCTCAGCCAGCTAGAGGTGGAGGTAGAGGTGTTAGAGGTGGAGGTAGAGGTGTTATAGGTGGAAGGTAATATATTGGTGGAGGTCAGGCCGCTAGAGGTGGAGGCCAGCCAGCAGTAGGTCATCCCAGAGATGTAGTTCAGGGTGGTGGGGCCTAGCCCCGATGTTATGCTCTTCCAGCCAGGCCTGAGGTTGAGGCTTCCGATGTAGTTATCACATATACGGTTCTGGTTTGTAGTAGAGATGCTTTAGTTCTATTTAATCCAGAGTCTACATACTCATATGTGTCATCTTATTTTGCACCGTATCTAGTCTACATAATCTTGTATATGTGTCTACACCGGTGGGTGATTCTATTATGGTAGATCGTGTCCATCGTTCATGTATATTTGTGATTGGGGGTCTTGAGACTCGTGTAGATTTATTACGTTTGCACATGATTGATTTTAATATCATATTGAGGATGGCATGGTCATCACCCTACCACGCTAACTTGGATTGTCATGCCAAGACTATGACCTTAGCCTTGCCGGGCTTACCTCGTTTAGAGTGTAAAGGGACTCCTGGTCATTCTACCCATAGTGTTATCTCATATATGAAGGCTCAGCGTATGGTCGAGAAGGGGTGTTTGGCTTATTTGGCATATGTTCGTTATTATAGTGCCGAGGTTCCTTCTATTGATTCTATGCATGTTGTTCGTGAGTTTCCTAAGGTATTTTCTTCAGACCTACCGGGTATGCCATCCGACCGGGATATTGACTTCTGTATTGATTTGGCTCTGCGCACTCAGCCCATTTCTATCCCACCGTATCGTATGGACCCACCTGATTTGAAAGAATTGAAGGAGCAGTTGCAAGACTTTCTTGAGAAAGGCTTCATTAGACCTAGTGTCTCGCCTTGGGGTGCGCCGGTGTTGTTTGTTAAGAAGAAGGATGGATCGATGCGAATGTGTACAGATTACCGGCAGTTAAACAAGGTTACAATCAAGAAAAAGTATCCATTGCCGAGGATTGATGATTTGTTTGATTAGCTTCAGGGTGCCAATGTATTCTCGAAGATTGACTTAAGATATGGCTACCATCAGTTGAGGATTAGGGCATCCGATGTCCCTAAGACAGCTTTCTGCACTCGGTACGGGCATTATGAGTTCTTGGTGATGTCATTTGGGTTGACAAATGCCCTAGAAGTTTTTATGGATTTGATGAACCGTGTGTTCAGGCCTTACTTGGACTCGTTCGTGATTTCTTCATTAATAATATTTTGATCTACTCCCGCAACCGGGAGGAGCATGGGCAACATCTGAGGGTGGTCCTCCAGACTTTGAGAGATAGTTAGTTGTATGCTAAGTTTTCGAAGTGTGAGTTCTGGCTGAGTTTAGTTGCATTCTTGGGTCATATTGTATCAGCAGAGGGTATTTAGGTAGATCCAAAGAAGATAGAGGTAGTCAAGAACTGGCCTAGACCAGCATCAGCTACAGAGACCCGGAGTTTCTTGCATTTGGTAGGCTATTACCGTTGGCTTGTGGAGGGGTTCTCATCTATTGCAGCCCCGATGACCCGGTTGACCTAGAAGGTTGCCCAGTTCAGGTGGTCGAACGAGTGTGAGGCGAGCTTTCAGAAACTCAAGAGAGCTTTGACTACGGTGCCAGTGTTGGTTTTTCCCACAGGTTCAGGGCCATATACAGTTTATTGTGATGCATCTTGTATTGGAATTGGTGCGGTGTTAATGCAGGATGACAAAGTTATTACATATGCTTCATGTCAGATGAAGATTCATGAGAAGAACTATCTAGTTCATGATTTGGAGTTAGCAGTCATTGTTCACACGTTGAAGATTTGGAGGCATTATCTGTATAGTGTGGCATGTGAGGTGTTCAAGCAGAAGGAGATAAATTTGAGGCAGATAAGGTGGTTGGAGCTATTGAAGGACTATGATATCACCATCTAATATCATCCGGTAAAGGCCAATGTGGTAGGCGATGCTTTGAGTAGGAAGTCAGCCAATATGGGTGGTCTTGCTTATATTCCGGTCGGTGAGAGACCGCTTGCTTTGGATGTTCAGGTTTTGGCCAATCAGTTCGTGAGGTTGGATGTTTCTGAACCCAGCCGTGTGTTAGCTTGCACAGTCACCCGTTCTTCTTTATTGGAGCGTATCTGAGATCGGCAGTATGATGACCCTCATTTTGTGTGTCCTTAGAGACACGGTGCAGCACGGAGGTGACAAGCAGGTTACCTTAGGAGATGATGGAGTTTTGAGGCTGTAGGGTCGAGTTTGTGTGCCTAATGTGGATGGGCTCCGGGAGTTGATTTTAAAGGAGGCCCATAGTTCCTGATACTCTATTCATCCGGGCGCCGCTAAGATGTATCAGGAATTGTCGTAGCATTATTGGTGGAGGAGAATGAAAAAGGACATTGTTGCATATGTGGCTCGGTATTTGAATTGTCAGCATGTTAAGTACGAGCGTCAGAGACCTGGTGGTTTGCTCCAGAAGATTGAGATTCCTGAGTAGAAGTAGGAGCGTATCACTATGGAGTTTGTTGTTGGACTCCCACGGACTTAGGGGAAGTTCGATGTAGTGTGGGTTATTATTGATAGGCTGATCAAGTTAGCACATTTCATTCCTGTTGCAGTCTCCTATTCTTCCGATAGGTTAGCTGAGATCTATATCCAAGAGATTGTTTGTCTTCATGGGGTGCCCGTGTCTATCATTTCGGACCGAGGTACGCAGTTTACCTTGCATTTCTGGAGAGTAGTTCAGCGTGAGTTGGGCTTACGGATCGAGTTGAGCACAACATTTCATCCTCAGACGGACGGACAATCCGAGGGTACTATTCAGATTTTGGAGGATATGCTCTGAGCCTGTGTCATTGACTTTGGAGGCTCGTGGGATCAGTTTTTGCCTTTAGTAGAGTTTGCCTACAACAACAGCTATCAGTCGAGCATCCAGATGGATCCTTATGAGGCTTTATATGGTAGGCAGTGTCGGTCACCGGTTGGCTGGTTTGAGGTGGGAGAGGCTCGGTTTTTGAAGAGGGGCAAGCTTAGTCCTAGATTCATTGGCTCGTTTGAGATTCTTGATCGAGTTGGAGAGGTGGCTTACAAACTTGCATTGCCGCCGAGTTTATCAGTCGTGCATCTAGTCTTTCATATGTCCATGCTTCGGAAGTACACGGCGATCCATCCCATGTGTTAGATTTCAGCACTGTCCAATTGGACAAGGACTTGTCCTATAAGGAGGAACCGGTAGCTATTCTAGACCGTCAGGTTTGTCAGTTGAGATCGAAGAGTTTCCCTTCTGTTCGTGTTCAGTGGAAAGGTCAGCTTGCTGAGGCATCGACCTGGGAGTTCGAGTCCGATATGCGGAGCCGTTATCCCCATCTTTTCCCGACTCAGGTACCTCCTTCTTATGTCCGTTCGAGGACGAACAATTGCTTTAGAGGTGGAGAATATGATGATCCAAAAGGTCATCACTTGTATTAGAAATATATTTTGTGTTCCGATACCTTAAAAACCTCTTTCCGTCTCACCTCGATTTGCGTGAGCAGTCCGGATGCTTAGCCGGAAAGCCATTATGTGAAAATCTATAAAAATGATAAATTTTGCCTTTAAAATAAATTTAAGTTGACTTCGGTCAACATTTTAGGTAAATAGACCCGGATCCATAATTTGACGGTTCCGGAGTGTCCGTAGGAAAATATGGGACCTGGGCGTATGTCCGGAATTGAATTCCAAGGTCCCAAGTCCTAGTAATGAATTTTTAAAGAAAATTATTTTCAGGAATATATAGGATTTTTTGGAAATGGAATATGTTTGGAATTTGATGGTATCGATCCCGTATTTTGGTTTCTGAGCCCGGTACAGGTCTTATATGTGATTTAAGTTGAGCCTGTAAAATTTGGTAAGAAACGGAGGTCATATGACGTGATTCGTAACCTTAGTTTTAAAATTTGAAACTTTGAAAGTTCTTGAGATTTTCTTTGAATTGATGCTAAGTTCATAGTTGTTGATGTTATTTTGGTGATTTGATTGCACGAGTAAGTCCCTATTATATTTTTGGGTTAGTGTGCATGTTTGGTTTGGATCCCCGAGGGCTCGGTTGAGATTTGGATAGGCCACGGAGTGAAAGTTTGGACTTAGCAATTTCTGGTGTGTTGCAGGCTTCGCAATTGCGAAGCCTGGCTCGCAAATGCGAGCAATGTGTCGCAAATGCGAATAGTGGCCTAGGCTGTCTTGGTCGCAAATGCGATATATTTGTCGCAAATGCGAACCCCTATTTGCAAATGCAAAGTTAGCAGTCTGAGGGGTTCGCAATTGCGAACACTGGCCGCAATTGCAACATCGGCAACCTGCAAAATCATAAATTAGACGCATTTCAACCATTTTTCAAACCCTTTCAAAACCTAAACACTCTTAGACGATTTTTCAAAGACAAGCACTCTTCCAAATCTATTGTAAGTCATTTCTAACGTGTTTTTATTAATCTTTAACATCTTTTCTCATGATTTCAACTCAAAATCAAAGGTTTTCATTGGGGAAATTGGGTGTTTTGGATAGAACCTTGTTTTTTTCAAATTTTTGAGATTTGGACCTCGATTTGAGATCCGATTTCAAAACAATTTGTATATTTGGGTTCTTGGGGGATGGGAAATCGGGTTTTGATTTGAACATCGGGTTTTGATCATGTGGACCCGAGGGCGATTTTTGACTTTTTGGGAAAAACTTTAGAAAACCTATTTTCATGCATTGGAATTGATTCATTTAGCATTTATTGATATAGTTAAGTAACTTGTGGCTAGATACGAGCGAATTGGTAGTGGAATCAAGAGGTAAAGCGATAGTTGAGACTTGAATTGTGTTCGTGGTATCGAGGTAAGTGTTTGGTCTAACCTTCGTTTGAGGGATTAGAAATTATGACACCAGTCTTGGGTAGTTTATGTATGGATTGATATGGGATTAATATGATGCGTTTTAGTCTTCCATTTCTAATTTCCGTTGTTCATACAATGTTGGCTCTTAATTGTTAAAGGATTAAAAAATGGGAAAAAGGTAGATAATTCAAATGGTTGGCTTGCCTAGCTTTCACTAGTAGGCACCATCACGACTCCCGAGGGTGGAAAATCCGGGCCGTGATAAGTTGGTATCAGAGCTCTAGGTTACATAGGTCTCACAATTCACAGACAAGCTTAGTAGAGTCTGAGAGATCGGTACGGAGACGTTTGTATTTATTCCCCAGAGGCTACAGAGTTAGGAAAACTTCATATCTATTCTTTTCTGTCGTGCAGTTTGGTTTCTCAATGCTAATTGAATTTCTACTCTATTCTTTCACAGATGGCGAGAACACGTGCTTCCTCATCCACTGATCAGCAGCCCGAGCCCCCAACAGCAGCTCCCACGAGAGGCAGAAGGCGAGGCTGAGGCCGTGCTAAAGGCAGAGCTCAGCCCAGAGCAGCAGCACGAGCGGCGGAGCCTTGGGTTGACTTTGATGATAAGGTTCTGGCCAAGCAGTTCCAGTGGGCCCAGCTCAGGTCCCAGAGGGGTTCATTGCTACGCCAATACTCTAGGATGCTCTAGTCCGTCTAGTGGGCCTTATGGAGAGTGTCACTCGGGCAGGCTTACTTCCTGTAGCACCAACCATCTCTCAGGTTGGAGGAGGAGCCCAGACTCCTGCTACCCGCACTCCAAAGCAGATGGCTCCCCAATTTCAGACTCTAGCAACTCAGCCAGTTGGAGCAGTTCAGCCGGGAGTGGTAGCTCAGACCGGTGATGGAGCATCTATGTTTGTCGATGCTTTGTGGAGGTTGGATAGGTTCACCAAGCTTTTCACTACCACTTTCAGCGGTGCATCTTCTGAGGATCCCCAAGATTACTTAGACAGCTGTCATGAAGTTCTCAGGAACAGGGGGATAGTGGAGACCAATGGGATCGACTTTGCTACTTTTCACTCGTCTAGATTCGCCAAGACTTGGTGGAGAGATTATTGTTTGGCTAGACCAGCCGGATCACCAGCTTTGACTTGGGAACAGTTTTCTCTACTATTTCTGGAGAAGTTTCTCCCTATCACGCAGAGAGAGATCTATCGGAGGCAATTTGAGCATCTCCAGCAGGGTTCTATGACAGTTACCCAGTATGAGACCAGGTTTATTAATTTGGCCCACCATGCTCTTATTATACTTCCCACTGAGAGAGAGAGAGATAGTGATGAGGTTCATTGAGGGACTCATTCAGCCTATTCGTTTTTAGATGGCTAAGGAGACGGGTAGTGAGATTTTTTTTTAGGAGGCAGCCAACGTGGCCAAGAGAGTTGAGATGGTCCTATCGTAGGGAGGTGGTCGGGGGTCTGACAAGAGGCCTCGTCATTCAGGCAGATTCAGTGGCGCCTCATCTAAAGGCAGGGATTCGTATGGTAGAGGCCATCCTCCTAGGCCTTTTCAGTCAGCACTTCAGGTTTCTCACGATGCTTTAGGTGGCCGCGGTTCTCATATGTATTATTTTGATCAGCAGTCTTACAGTGCACCACTAGCTCCTATTAGTGCACCGCCGCTCCAGAGTTTTCGGGATGATCATTTAGGTCGTCAGGGTCAGTAGTCTCAGTAGCCGAGGTTTTGTTATACTTGTGGTTATATGGGTCACATTGCTAGATTTTTCCCTCGAGCATCGACCAACTCTCAACATTAGGATTCTCGTGCCATGGTTCAAGCACCAAATATTCGACAGCCCGCTCAGCCAGCTAGAGGTAGAGGTAGAGGTACTAGAGGTGGACGTAGAGGCGGAGGTCAGACCGCTAGAGGTGGAGGCCAGCCAACAGCAGGTCGTCCCAGAGATGTAGTTCAGGGTGGTGGGACCCAGCCCCAATGTTATGCTCTTCCAGCCAGGCCTAAGGTTGAGGCTTCCAATACAGTTATCACAGGTACCGTTCTGATTTGTAGTAGAGATGCTTCAATTCTATATGATCCAGGGTCTACATACTTCTATGTGTCATCTTATTTTGCACCGTATCTGGTCATGCCTAGTGATTCCTTGAGTGCCCATATATATGTGTCTACACTGGTGGGTGATTCTATCATGGTCGATCGTGTCCATCGTTCATGTATAGTTGTGATTGGGGGTCTTAAGACTCATGTAGATTTTTTACTTTTGGACATGGTTGATTTTGATGTCATATTGGGGATGGATTGGTTATCACCCTACCATACTATCTTGGACTAATATTCCAAGACTGTGACCTTAGCCTTGCCAAGTTTACCTCGTTTAGAGTGGAGAGGGACTCCCGGTCATTCTACCTGTAGTGTTATCTCATATATGAAGGCTCGGTGTATGGTCGAGAAGGGGTGTTTGGCTTATTTGGCATATGTTCGTGATTCTAGTGCCGAGGTTCCTTCTATTGATTCTGTGCCTGTTGTTCGTGAGTTTCCTGAGGTATTTCCTTCAGACCTGCCGGGTATGCCACCCAACCGGGATATTGACTTCTGCATTGATTTGGCTATGGACACTCAGCACATTTCTATCCTGCCGTATCGTATGGCCCCGCCTGAGTTGAAAGAATTGAAGGAGCAATTGCAAGACTTGCTTGAGAAAGGATTTATTAGACCTAGTGTCTCGCCTTGGGGTGTGTCGGTGTTGTTTGTTAAGAATAAGGATGGATCGATGCGAATGTGTATAGATTACCGATAGTTGAACAAGGTTACAATCAAGAATAAGTATCCATTGCCAAGGATTGATGATTTGTTTGATCAACTTCAGGGTGCCAATGTATTCTCGAAGATTGACTTGAGATCTGGCTACCATTAGTTGAGGATTAGGGAATCCGATGTCCCTAATACAGCTTTTCGCACTCGGTACGGGCATTATGAGTTCTTGGTGATGTCATTTGGGTTGACAAATTCCCCAGCAGCTTTTATGGATTTGATGAATCAAGTGTTCAGGCCTTACTTGGACTCGTTAGTGATAGTCTTCATTGATGATATTTTGATCTATTCCCACAGCCGGGAGGAGCATGAGCAACATCTGAGGGTGGTCCTCCAGACTTTGAGAGATAGTCAGTTGTATGCTAAGTTTTAGAAGTGTGAGTTATGGCTGATTTCAATTGCATTCTTGGGTCATGTTGTATTAGCAGAGGGTATTCAAGTATATTCGAAGAAGATAGAGGCAGTCAAGAACTGGCCTAGACCAGCATCAACTACAGAGATCCGGAGTTTCTTGGGTTTGGCAGGCTATTACCGTGGGTTTGTGGAGGGATTCTCATCTATTGTAGCCCCGATGACTAGGTTGAACCAGAAGAGTGCCCAGTTCAGTTGGTCGGACGAGTGTGAGGTGAGCTTTCAGAAACTCAAGACGAGTGTTGGTTTTGCCCATAGGTTCAATGCAATACACATTTTATTGTGATGCATCTCGTATTGGACTTGGTGCGGTGTTGATGCAGGATGGCAAGGTTACTGCATATGCTTCGCGTCAGTTGAAGATTCATGAGAAGAACTATTTGGTTCATGATTTGGAGTTAGCATCCATTGTTCACACATTGAAGATTTGGAGGCATTATCTATATGGCGTGGTATGTGAGGTGTTCACGGATCACAAGAGTTTACAATACTTGTTCAAGCAGAATGAGCTAAATTTGAGGCAGAAAAGGTAGTTGGAGCTATTGAAGGACAATGATATCACCATCTTATATCATCTGGGAAAGGCCAATGTGGTGGTCGATGCTTTGAGTAGGAAGTCAGCTAGTGTGGGCAGTCTTGCTTATTTCGGTCGTTGAGAGACCATTTGTTTTGGATGCTCAGGCTTTGGCCAATCCATTCGTGAGGTTGGATGTTTCTGAGCCCAGTCATGTGTTAGCTTGCACAGTCCCGTTCTTCTTTATTGGAGTGTATCCGAGATCGGCAGTATGATGACCCTCATTTGTATGTCCTTAGAGACATGGTGCAGCACGGAGGTCCCAAGCAGGTTACCTTAGGAGATGATGGAGTTTTGAGGCTGCAGGGTCAAGTTTGTGTGCCTAACGTGGATGGGCTTCGGGGGTTGATTTTAGAGGAGGCCCATAGTTCCCGGTACTCTATTCATCCGGGCGCCGCTAAGATGTATCAGGATTTACGGCAACATTATTGGTGGAGGAGAATGAAAATGGACATTGTTGCATATGTGGTTCGGTGTTTGAATTGTCAGCATGTTAAGTACGAGCATTAGAGACCTAGTGGTTTGCTCCAGAAGATTGAGATTCCTAAGTGGAATTAGGAGTGTATCACTATGGAGTTCGTTATTGGACTCCCACAAACTCAGGGAAAGTTCGATGTAGTGTGGGTTATTGTTGATAGGCTGACCAAGTCAGCACATTTCATTCCTATGGCAGTCTCCTATTCTTCTTAGAGGTTAGCTGAGATCTATATTCGAGAGATTGTTCGTCTTCATGGTGTGCCGCTGTCTATCATTTCGGATAGAGGTACGCAGTTTACCTTGTATTTCTAGAGAGCAGTTCAGCGCGAGTTGGGCTTACGGGTCGAGTTGAGCACAACATTTCATCCTCAGACGGACGGACAGTCCGAGGGTACTATTCAGATTTTAGAGGATATGCTACGAGCCTGTGTCATTGACTTTGGAGGCTCGTGGGATCAGTTTTTGCCTTTAGTAGAGTTTGCCTACAACAACAGCTACCAGTCAAGCATCCAGATGGCTCCTTATGAGGCTTTATATGGTAGGCGGTGTCGGTCGCCGGTTTGGATGGTTTGAACCGAAAGAGGCTCGGTTGTTGGGTACGGATCTAGTATAGGATGCCTTGGACAAAGTCAGGATCATTCAGGATAGGCTTCGTACAGCTCAGTCCAGGTAAAAGAGTTATGCCGACTGTAATTCGTGATTTGGCATTCATGGTCGGTGAGCGGGTATTGCTTCGGGTGTCGCTTATGAAGGGCGTGATGAGATTTGGGAAGAGGGGCAAGCTTAGCCCTAGATTCATTGGTCCGTTTGAGATTCTTGATCGAGTGGGGAGAGGTGGCTTACAGACTTGCATTTCCACCGAGCTTATCAGTCGTGCATCCAGTGTTTCATGTGTCCATACTTCGGAAGTATCACGGCGATCCATCCCACGTGTTAGATTTCAGCACTGTCCAGTTGGACAAGAACTTGTCCTATGAGGAGGAGCCGGTAGCTATTCGAGACCGGCAGGTTCGTCAGTTGAGATCGAAGAGTTTCCCTTATGTTCGTGCTCAGTGGAGAGGTCAGCCTGCTGAGGTATCGACCTGGGAGTCCGAGTCCGATATGCGGAGCCGTTATCGCCATCTTTTACCGACTCAAGTACTTCCTTCTTATGTCCGTTCGAGGACGAACGGTTGTTTTAGAGGTGGAGAATGTGATGATCCAAAAGGTCATCACTTGTTTTAGAAATAAATTATGTATTCCAAGGCCTTAAAAACCTGTTTGTCTCACCTCGATTTGCATGCGCAGTCCGGGCGCATAGCCGGAAAGCCATTATGTAAAAATCTATGAAAAATGATAAATATTGCCTTTAAAAATGAATTTAAGTTGACTTCGGTCAACATTTGGGTAAACAGACCCGGACCCATAATTTGATGGTCTCGAAGGGTCCGCAAGAAAATATGGGACCTAGGCGTATGCCCGGAATTGAATTTCGAGGTCCCAAGCCCGAGAAATAAATTTTTAAAGAAAATTATTTTCTGGAATATATATGAGTTTTTGGAAATAGAATATGATTGGAATGTGATGGTATCGGGCCCGTATTTTGGTTCCGGAGTCCGGTACATGTTTTATATGTGATTTAAGTCGAGCCTGTAAAATTTGGTAAGAAACGGAGGTCATAGGACGTGATTCGGAACGTTTGTTGTAAAATTTGAAACTTTGAAAGTTCTTGAGATTTTTTTTGATTTGATGCAAATTTATAGTTGTTAAAGTTATTTTAGTGATTTGATTGCACGAGTAAATCCGTATGATATTTTTGGGATAGTGTGCATGTTTGGTTTGGAGCCCCGAGGGCTCGGGTGAGATTAGCAGTCTGAGGGGTTCGCAATTGCGAACCTTGGTCGTAATTGCGACATCTACAACCTGCAAAATCATAACTTACACGTATTTCAACTATTTTTCAAACCCTTTCAAAGCCTAAACACTCTTGGGCGATTATTCAAAGACAAGTACTCTTCCAAATCGATTGTAAGTCATTTCTAACGTGTTTTTATTAATCTTTAACATCTTTTCTCATGATTTCAACTCAAAATCAAAGGTTTTCATGGGGGAAATTGGGTGTTTTGGGTAGAACCTAGTTTTTTTTTTCAAATTTTGGGGATTTGGAGATTTGAGGTCCGATTTCAAAATAAATTATATATTTGGGTTCGTGGGGGAATGGATAATCGGGTTTTGATTTGAACCTCGGGTTTTGACCATGTGGGCCTAGGGCGATTTTTGACTTTTTGGGAAAAACTTTAGAAAACCTATTTTCATGCATTGGAATTGATTCATTTAGCATTTATTAATATAGTTAAGTAACTTGTGGCTAGATACGAGCGAATTGGTGGTGGAATCAAGAGGTAAAGCGATAGTTGAGACTTGAATAATGTTCGTGGCATCGAGGTAAGTGTTTGGTCTAACCTTAGCTTGAGGGATTAGAAGTTGTGACACCAGTCTTGGGTAGTTTATGTATGGATTATATTGGCATCCTTATTAATATGATACGTTTCAGTCTTCTGTTTCTAATTTCCATTGTTCATACAATGTTGGCTCTTAATTGTTAAAGGATTAAAAAATGGAAAAAAAAGTAGATAATTCAAACGGTTGACTTGCCTAGCTTTTATTAGTAGGCGTCATCACAACTCTCGAGGATGGAAAATCCGGGTCGTGACATATATGTAGTGGTAATCAGTTACACAAACTTAATTTTCATCAACCTAATTTAAGATAATCAATTATCTACCTAGCTACTTAAACTATTAACTAATAGGAAAAAAGTTATTTTACTATCATTTTTATAATAAGTTTCATAAATGAGCAGTTATGCTATTTAATGCCTTCTCAAGTACTAGTACTTCACTACCAAAGGATGTGGTGCAGTGGATGAGACTGTTCTTCCCTTAACCAAAGGTCTCGGGTTCGAGCCCTGGATATGGAAAAATCCTTGGTAGGGAGCGCTTCCCCCCGAATGGGGCCTTATGATGCGCGAATCTGAATATAGTTGGGCTCCAATGCGGATACCGAACACTGAGTGGGAAATCCAAAAAAAAAAAGTACTAATACTTCATTTAATATTTTCTCTAGAAGAGAAAATAACATTCTTTGGGAGAATAAAACTTAGCATATTTAATATTGTTTATAACTCAGATATTTTTAATGTAATGATACAGTTTCTGAAAAGTTAGAAATACTACTTTGATCTTATCAAATTGGTAATTAATTATAAAACAGCTGTCTGATTCATAAATCATGAGGAAACTCAGTCCAATATAATGGCTAACCAAACCTTTTTACTAGGCCTATCAAATGTAACACTAAACTATACAGTATATTGTATGGACCAACTAGAGTTTTGAGGCAGGACCACCTATCTCTTACAAGTTACAAGCCTTTAATTTTTTGTTTTTTTTTTGTTTTGAAGAAATAACCTAAATAACCACTAATCCAACTGCTTAAGTGGATCCTGTATAATAGTGCTTATTAAAACAATCCAACTGCTTAAGTTCTTCTCATTAAAATATATGTATATCGGCTAGGAAAAATAAACAATGAATTTACCGACTATTTATGTAAAAATCCCTTTTGTTTTACCTACCCTATTTTTCTGCCCATGAAGTGCTTTGAAATGATTCTAGTGAGAACAACTTTATGGCACCATCTGCAAAGTACAAACAATTTGTAATACTATGAATTTAATATGCATCAGCTCATAAAATGGAAAAAGTAGGGGTAGGGTGGGCTAGGGGAATGTATGCAACAAGCATAAAGAGAAAATGTATGCAACTAGGATACTTCGTTGCTACTGATTTTTTGACCTCGATAATAGAAGTTTGAGAAAAAAATATGCTCGGCAGAATTTTTCTCGATTGTTATTATTTTAAAGCACTCAGCAGTTATGGTGATCATCAGAATTTCACCCCAATCTCTGATAGATCACCGGAATTTTTCGGATTATCTTGAGATTTTTGACGACCTAATCTTGATTGACAGAACGTTTAGCTATTTTTTTTTTTTCAAAGCGTACGTGAGCAAAATCTTTTTAAGAATTTCTTGCACGTTAAGGTGTAATTGTAACCATCTGACAACTAAGTACTGGACCCATCTGAAATTCTATGTTAGCTTTTTATTAAAACAACTAGTAATAGTATTCGCTTCCAACCAAGAGGTCGTGAGTTCGAGTCTCCTCAAGAGTAAGGTGGGAAGTTCTTGGAGGGAAGAATGTCGGGGGTCTATTTGGAAACAGCCTCTTTATCCCAGGGTATGGGTAAGATCTGCTTACACACTACCCTTCTCAGACCCCACTAAGTGGGATTATACTGGGTTGTTATTGTTGTTGTTGTTGTAGTCGTATCCGCGCGAGCGTGGTTAATATTAATTAAATTAAATTACGATCAAACTTATTTGAACATATTAGATCGTATTGCTTTAATAAATTTCAATTGTCATATTATTTGTCAATATAATATACCCAAAAATAAAATCTCTATTAAATTAGAGGAACTAATATAATCATTGAATAACTTTTTTGTTCTATTAGTTTTTGTAATTTTAGTTTTGTTCTATATTTTTCTTTATTCTATTATCCAATGTTTAGTATTTTTACATTGTTAATATAAATTTTTATTAGTAAATTACTTTGTTTAATATTTTTGTCTGCACGCTTTCTTTTTGTAATATAAGAGAAGATATATATTTTATTAATATTAAAATATTTTTATTTTAAATTTTATTCTATTGTTGTCAATAATATTATCTGAATTTTAATGAATAAAATCTCTATTAAATTAAAGAGACTTGTATAGTCATTGAATCACTTTTTTGTTCTATATTTTCTTTATTATACTTATCCAGTATTTAGTATTTTTACATTGGTCATAGAATTTTTCCTCTCCTTTTAATAATATATAGATAAAATATTTTTGTATTTTATATTTTATTCTATTATTCTCAATAATATTTTCTGAATAAAAAAAATTAGTTTTAAAATGAAAAACAAAGAAATTTTTAATTGGCATTTTTTTAGTTTTTGTAATTTTAGTTTCTGTTCTATATTTTTCTTTATTCTATTATCCAATGTTTAGTATTTTTACATTGTTAATATAAATTTTTATTAGTAAATTACTTTGTTTAATATTTTTGTCTGCACGCTTTCTTTTTGTAATATAAGAGAAGATATATATTTTATTAATATTAAAATATTTTTATTTTAAATTTTATTCTATTGTTCTCAATAATATTGTCTGAATTTTAATGAATAAAATCTCTATTAAATTAAAGAGACTTGTATAGTCATTGAATAACTTTTTTGTTCTATATTTTTCTTTATTATACTTATCCAATATTTAGTATTTTTACATTGTTAATAGAAATTTTTATTGGCGTATTAATTTATTTAATATTTTTGTCGACTACTTTCTTTTTGTAATATAATAGATATATATATATATATATATTTTATATTTTATATTTTATATTTTATTCTATTATTCTCAATAATATTTTCTGAATAAATAAACTTTTTAATTTTAAAAAGAAAAATTATTAAGAAAAAGAAAAAGAAATTGAATTGGCATTTTTTTTTAGTTTTAGTAATTTTAGTTTCTTATTTTAAAATACTTTAAAAACTCCAACTTGAAACTACCCTCTAATTTGAATGGATGGGTTTTTTAATTTTCCTTTGCTATTATAAAATATTTTATTTTATTATTTTTTAAATATTGAAATTCAAAATAATAACCAATAACTAATTATTAACTACTTGTGTCATGTGGCTTTTTTCTAGGCTGCCACTTGGTTTAAGGAGAGAGTTTTTTCCCTTCCTTTTAATAATATATAGATATAGATGTAGATATCTTTATAATTTATATTTTATTCTATTATTCTCAATAATATTTTCTGCACAAATAAAAATTTTAATTTAAAAAGAAAAACAAAAATTATTAAGAAAAACAAAGAAATTTTGAATTGTCATTCTTTTAGTTTTTGTAATTTTAGTGTTTTATTTTAAAATAATTTTAAAACTCCAGCTTGAAACAACCCTCCAATTTGAATGGACAGTTTTTTTGTATTTTTGTTTTTTTTGTTATAAAATATTTTATTTTATTATTTTATAAATATTTAAATTCAAAATAATAACCAATAACTAATTATTAACTACTTATGCCACGTAGATTTTTTTAGGTTGTCACTTGGCTTCAGGAGAGGGCTTTTCCTCTCCTTTTAATAATATATAAATTTTAAAGAATTACTAATTGAGTTGAAGACACTCACATTTTGGGCCAACTCAACAAATCTTGTGGCTCAAGGCGAAACTATATTGAGGGCCCTTAAATTTATTTTATAAAATATTAAAACTAACAATAAAATTTGCTTTTTAATAAAAAATTAATCATTTAAGATAAAAAAAGCGATTTAAAAAAAATAAAAAAATAGGAAGAAAAGCACAAAAAATAAAGTGGTGGACTACCGAATGTTGAGGTCCAGAACTCATAGTAAAAAAATTAATTTGCTATTATCACTAGCAAGAAAAAGAAATAAACATAGATAATGTAATGGCTTAAGTTTTGAGTATTGACGGTGTCAAAAATATTTACTTGTAATGACCCGACCAGTCATTTTGAGCATTTGTACTTTGCTCAGTTGTTTGAGGGCATGCGTAGCTCTGGATGATGTATTATGACTTATGTGAATCATCGGTTTTGGTTTTTAGGTTATTCGGAATTGATTTGGAAGAATGATTCTCAGCTAGAAGCTTTAAATTTGAAATGTTTGACCAAGTTTTGACTTTATAGTATATGACCTCGGATTGGGTTTTTGATGGGTCCATTAGCTCCGTTGGGTGATCTTGGACTTAGGAGCGCATCCGGATCGAGAGTTGGAGGTCCATAACATAATTTGGCTTGAAATGGCAAAAGTTGGAATTTTAGAAAGTTTGACCATGAGTGAAATTTTTTATATCGGGGTCGGATTCCGATTCTAAAAGTTAGAGAAGGTCCGTAATGTAAAATTTGACCTGTGTGTAAAATTTGAGGTCAATCGGACTTGATTTGATAGGTTTCGGCATCAGTTAGGGAAGTTGAAGTTTCAAAGTTCAATAATTTTGAATTGAGGTGTGATTCGTTGTTTCGATGTTGTTATGTGTGTTTTGAGGCCTCAAGTAGGTCTGTATTATGTTATGGGAGTTGTTGGTATGTCTAGATGAGGTCCCAAGGGGCTCGGGTGTGTTTCAGATTGATTTTGGACCATTTTTCTTCATGTTGCTATTGTTGAGGAGTTGCTAGTTCTGGTGTTCCGCACCTGCGATTGGTATTGCGCAGGTGCGATGGCCGCAGATGCGAGCCAAGTGTCGCAGAAGCAAGATTTCATCGAGGATTGGAGGTCCGCAGATGCGGAGGTAGTTGCACAGTTGCACGATCGTATATGCGGTCATGGCCATCGCAAAAGTGGCTGCCTCGCAAATGCGGGTCCTTTTCCGCAAAAGCGAAAGTCGTAGATGCGACCTATTGTCTTCAAATGTGGAAATTGATGGGCAGAAGCTATAAATCGAGGTTTTGATTCTTTCTTCATATTTTGAGATGTGGGACTTGGATTGAGGCGATTTTTGGAGCACATTTTATCACAAGGATTGGGGTAAGTGTTCTCTACTCAGTTTTTATTATATTTCATGAATCCACCTTCATTTTTAGCAATTGGTTGATGAATTGAAAGAGGAAATTGTGGTATTGGTCTAAAGTTTCATAATATGAATTTTTGAGTTTTGATCACTGATTTGGAGTCAGATTTGAGTGAACTAGTATGGTTGGACTTGTAATTAAATGGGTTGTCGAATTTTGTGAGTTTTGTTGGGTTTCAAGGTGCGGGCCCGGGTTTTATTTTTGGTCGAATTGGGGATTTAACTTAGGATTCGATCTTTTTCATTTGTAATTGCTTCCTTGGGCTTTATCTGATGTATTTGAGTAGCTTTTGGCTTGTTTTGAGCCGTTCAGAGGTCACTACGCGCGTGATGGCATTCTTGGAGCATCGCTTGGCTTGCTTGGTGTCGGAATTTTCTTGTTTAAGATAAGTAACCCTTCTAAACTTAGTGCTGAGGGTATAAATTAGTGTTGAGGGTATAAACCCCGAATTATGTATTATGTGATTGATGTTGATGTGACGCACATGCTAGGTAACGGGCGTATGGGCGTGCACCCTGTGAATTGTGACTTTGTTGTTTCCAAGGCACTGAATAGTGACCCTATTTTGTTGATATCTGTGTTTTCACTGTGTGATTAAGTAACTGAGCTGTCAATCATGCTAGATATCATGTTTAGGCTTTATGATGATATTGTTAGGACACATAGTGGTCGTTTCTTGCTGTCACCTCACTGATTTCATTGATATTTCGTAGTCACTCATATTCATGCATTCATATCATATCTCAGTCTCAATTGTTGTTTATTGATACATCGTATCATTGTTGTCGGGCTAGTTTCATGACATTGTGAGCCTGTGAGTAAGACTGGAGAGATTGATGACTAAGTGAGGCCGAGGGCCTAAGTGAAAGTGATATTATGGGATTGGGCTACACGTCGCATCATGTTATATTGGTTACACTTTTGGGATCGGGTTGTGCGTCGCGGCGATATAGCGCTTGGGTTGAAGGAGCCTCTCCAGAATCTGCACACCCCCAGTGAGCGCAGTCGACTATATATATGTATATGGATCGGGTTGCACGCTGCAATGATCCTTATGGCTAAATGTATATGGATCGGGTTGCACGCTGCAACGAGTCTTATGGCTATATATATAGATATGTTTCGGGTTGCACGCCGCAACGAGATTTGTACAATGTTGAGTGATTGAGTGTGCTGGGTATTGAGCACGGTAAGAGATAATGCGAGAAAGTGAGGCTGAGTACTCTGAGAGGGTGAGTACATGAGTTTATCACTAAGAGACATTGTTTTTGACATGCGTACTTGATATACATGCATAGAGATGCATTTCCATTTGCTTCTCGGTTTTAGTGATATTCTTGATTTTTACCTGTATCTTGATATGTAGGCATAGAGACGTACTTTCCTCATGCTATCTAAAAGTGAAACATTTACCTGATGAAAAGTTTTTGGGAAAAGTTATAGTTTTCAAACTTAGGTTTTTGTCGATTTAGGTAAAGGATTTGGATTTTCACTAATATACTTGAAAAGCGGAACTGTTTCAAAAAACTATGAAAAGGCTAAGCATTCTTATGTCTGAGCTACTTCTTTATTTACTAGTTTTACATTGTTATGAACTGCTATTGGTTATTGGTGTTGGACCCGACCTATGTTCCAGCTCGTCACTATTTTCAACCAAAGGTTAGATTTGTTACTTATTGAGTACATGGGGTCGGTTGTACTCATACTACACTTCCTGCACATTGCCTACAGATTTTGGATGTCGATGTTGTTGTGCATTGCAGAAGCTGGATTCGAAGGTGTACCTGTGTCCCTATTGTAGTTGCCTCTTGTTCATGGTAGTCTTAGATTATAAAACTCTGTTTATGTACTTTTCAAACAGAAGATGTATTTACTTCATATAAGCTTTGTAAACTCTATTCTTAGAAGCTCATGATTTGTACTACCAGTCCTTGGGAGAAGTATAAGATTCAGATAATTCTTTTGTTTAATTGTTTTATTAAGTTAATTGGGAATGTATATTTGTTAATTGGCTTGCCTAGCGGGTTGGGTTAGGTTCCATCATGACTAGTGGATTTTGGGTCGTGACAGATTGATATCAGAGCTCTAGGTTCACAGGTTCTACAAGTCATGAGCAAGTGTCTAGTAGAGTCTTGTGGATTGGTATGATAACGTCCATACCTATCTTCAAGAGGCTACATGACATTTATGATATACTTCCCATCTTTCTTTCCTTATCGTGCGACATTGATTCAGCTTGAAGCATAACTCTTTGAATTCCTTCCACGCATTTGTATGCGCAGATGAGCGCTCGGTATCATCCGTGCATCAACGGCTCATGATTCTATGGATGAGGTGCGAGATGTGGTTTCTGTGTGATGATGATAGGCCAGTCTGGAGGACTTGAGGTCAAGTTTTGACCGTAGCTTGAGCACTGAGGTGTTGATTGTGTGAGCACGTGTTTTTGGATTTATATGTCCGTTAGTTTTCCTATTAGTGGAACTTGTGACTAGATGGCTACGTGATGAGTATGACGTGACTGCGAGATGTGTTCATATAATTTGAATGTGACGAGAAAGGTTTGCTTGAGGTGTATAAAGAACTATTTGGTTCTTGGTTTCCATCCTGATTTGATGCACAGTCTCGAGCTATGGGTATGTCGAAGGATCCTTTTCATGTTGTTCAGTTGAGGAGCGGAGTAGATTTTCATGTCGCGATATGAGTTCAGACTCAAGAATATTAAGTGGTTGCTTAATGGCTACGACTATGGAAGGGTATACAAAGATGTCATTTTGAGGCTAAGCAGGTGGGTTATCTCCTGTGGAATGTCCTGAGGCTGTGTGATCCCTATGTTTTTTATTAAGAGTTCTCTTTCACTAGTGAAATATATGTGTTGCAATTTTAGTTTAGATTGCTTATGAGAGTGGGATTGACTGTTACAAGGGTGAATGCAAGATTTGCAGATGATTTGAGATATTAGATGGTTTGTGTTGCATGAGCTTATGAAGGATTTAGTTGAATCTCACTATGGTATTATGGCAATAATAGAGTATGGGCATTGCGAGCTATTGTGTGTTTTGATCAATGACTTTGAGCCAAGTGGGGGATTCTGTTATTGATAAGTTGATTGCACGGTTATTTGTTATATTAGTGTCGGTTGAGGTATACTTGTGAAGCAGTTAGGGCTTGCAGAGGTCGATTCTGATGATGAATTAAGCAAGGAACTTCTGGATGTCACACCTCCCTTTTACCACCCACACCCCGAGAAGGGTGATATAAGGGAGTTTTTTTCAACTTAAAGTGACAACCGAAACGAGATCATTTTATTAAAAATTCAGAGTCTCCACTTGGGATAATTTATGGTGTCCCAAGTCACCGGTTCAAATCCCGAATCGAGGAAAGAATGACTCTGTATCACAGTCCGCGAACCAGAAATTCGGGTAAGGAATTCTGTTAACCCGGGAGAAGGTGTTAGGCATTCCCGAGTTCCGTGGTTCTAGCACGGTCGCTCAATTTGTTATATTCAACTTAATTATCTGATTTTAACACATGTTTTAACCTATGGTTCAATTTTAACTTTATAACCACTTTTATTTAATTTTAAGAATAATTCAACGTCACATAAAATATGTTTTGACCTGCGTTACATAAATGCACCCGCAGCCCGCGACACATTTTATATATCGTTGTTAGGATTTGGATTTGGGTCACATAAATGCGCACCCGAGTAAATTATTAAAATAACTCGCCTAAAGCAACTACGCGTTTGAAACTTTGCGAGGGCCATGAAAATTCGTTAATGACACGCCTCAATTTCTAAAGTTTTAACAATTACTTAAGCGAGGGCCAACTAAATTACACGCATGCGAAAACCAAGCTAAGCAACTGGAAAAACAATCATAGCATTTTATTGGAGTATAGGAAATATTCAACCGTGAGCTAAGGGACAACAAATAAACACGCTACTGGAATCACTGCCAACCCGATAATTGGATCCTTGCTATTCTTTATACTTTGCTTATGAGATCTCAAAATATTGCATTTAATTAGAGAAACATACTACTGGAAAGCTAAAAAGACTAGCATAAGAATCAACTCGGTTATGTCACATGCATATGAAATTAAAGGGAGAGAGCAATTAACAATAGCGAAGACTTCATAAACAAAGCATCGTAAATAACAGAAATAGAACATGCAAATGAAAGGATCAAAGGTCAGACCTTAAACCGGAAACAGAAAACGACGATCGCAAATCGACCTTTGACGAACAACAACGCACTCAAACCAACCTCAGCTCAGACAAAACTCCATCTCGCGACTAGCAAACGCACAAGCTAGACCCACGGCAAGGAGTGCGAATCCCGCCACTGTTTTTGTTCGTCTGTTTCCTCTATGTGTATTAGCGATGAGAAACTTAGTTCATTTTCGCTCGATCTGGACTGGAAGGGGAAATGATGTGAGTGAGGATGGTCGTTGGTGGACGTGAGGAGGTGAAGCTTCGCCGGAGATGGCAGCTTTGCGGTGAATGGAGGCCCAGCGACAACAACTGTTTGTTTGGTATCTCTAATGTCTGAATGAGAAGACGTTGGGGGGTGTGAAGGAGACGACAAAGTCAGAGGGGTGGGTCATCGGTCTCTTCTGTTTAATGGCCAGAGCTTTTTTCTTCAGGGCTGCTGGTTCTTCTTTCTCATGAAGAAGAAGACCTCTAGGGTTCTTTTGTGTGTTGCTTCTCAGAAAAATGATGGAAGGGGTCAAAAAAGGTCAGTTCAGGGAGAGGTCATTTCTTTGGTGTTATGCGAAGGAGAAAACGAACGGGAGGGTCCGTTTTTGAGAAGACGATGCGCAGCTTTTAGTCCCTTTTTTCAGCGTTCTTTCTCTTCCCCTTTTTTGATTTTTTAAGCAATAATTTATAGGTAGAGTCTAGGTTTAGGTGTATTTTTGTGTATTTTGCCCATTAATCCCTAGGTCTTTTGTGTTAAGTCCTTAGGGTCTTCTTTATTTGTTTTTTTTTGTTCAAAAGAAAAGTCTAGAAGGGTCCTTAGGCTTAATGGACTAATCCGAATTGGGTCAAGAAGTGGGTTCTAAAACTCTTAAAATTATGATCCAACATCTTAATTGACTCATTTTAAAGCGAGATAAAAATACTACTCCATGCAAAAGCTAACATGAAACTATTATATATTTTTTATTTTCAAAATTATATAAAGATGAAAATATGGTTCTATTTTTGTATTTTTTTTGAAAGATACATACCAATTTTTTTTTTTGTAATTTTCATTTTTCTTGTAATAAAATAAAGTAAAAGAGTAAAAATGAGTTGAAATAGCCATATTAGGCCTAAATTAAATATTTTACGCTAAAATATAAAAATATTGGGGAGGGTAAAAAATCACATGTCTACACTGGATACAGATTATATTACACTTTAAGGGAATATGTGAATCATGGGATTATTGAGTTGTTATTCGTAAAGGATGTAATGTGCATGGAGCAAGAATTTATTTGGTTGCATTAAGGAGGGGTTACCTCCTTGGGTGTTGTTGTGCAAATGGGGAACATGACGTTTGGTCCATTTGGGCGGTGCTATTGAGGTTCGAGTAGAGTGGATGACACTTGAGAATGGTTTAATGAATTCAAGATTTATATGTGGCAATCGAGAATTTTTGCGGATTTGTATATGGCTAGAAGTTGACAGTTACATTGGATGGTGTCGAGACTCACAGTATTCCTATATCATTATGGATTCTACATTCAGTATCAGGAAGCTGAAAGACTAGCTTGAAATTCGCATAAGGTCTCTTCGGAGTGAGTGTCTCGGTTGTGGTATTTTTGGGGTGCTTAAGGGAGCATTCAGCGGCTTATGAGCTTCAGGGCGGTGTGAATTTATGTTACGATCTCGTGTGGTGAGTCTTGGTTGAGGATTGTGGTATTATGGCGAGGAGAAGTATCAATTTGAAGGTAATTCAGAAGAAATTCGGGAAATAGGACAGTTTGGTAGCAGGTTGGATCGGCATGGTAACGGATGCAATTGGCTCCTTTGGTGCTTATGATGTTGTGAGTTTCTACAAGTGTTTTGTGGTGGTACTCTTGGGTTTTGGTGTCCTTCATGTCTTGGTTGAGTTAGAGGGATTCAGTTCTGATAGTTTGGTTATGCGCAAATGGATTTCAGAGAGTTCTCGATGGTTTCTACCACAGTTTGAGATGTATATTTCCTACTGGTGTGTGGAACATATTGCGTATTGTGATTTTCTCCTGGATGGGATCAAATGTAAGATTCTTAGTTAATTGAGTATGTAGTTTGCTTGCGACTCAGAGTTGATCTTGAGATTTTTGTATTTTTCATATGATGGCATAATAGGTGTGGTGGGGTGTGTAGGATTGAGATTTGCATGTGTAAGGTCACGATTCGATTTTGAAAGGAAGGTCCTGAATTCTTAGGCAGCATGGACGGTTTTAGATGATTAGATGAATGATATTACTTCATTGGTATTACGGCACTCTTCTGGTTGATCGACTGCTGATTTTCAGATACTGGTAGGTGGCACGGAAGGATTAGAGAAGTATTCCTCGTGGGATAATCGTGTATGAAAGATGTGTTAGATATTCAGGTAGTGGAGTTCGGATCTGATATGGTGATTCGTGTGCTCTATGAATTTGGAGACTGGGAGTTCTCAGGAGCAAATTATTGCATGGTTGTGGACTGTGAAGTTGGGCCAAGGCTAGTCAAATGATAGTATGTGTTATGATTCAGTCATTGTGGGCCTTCAGAGGGTTATTTATCTATTGTGGGGGGGGGCTAAAGTTGATTTGGGTTTCATTGATAGGCCCAATATGGATGTGTGTTTTGCACTGGGTCGGATTTGTTGACTCTGCACTGCTATTTTTGAGGGATGTGTCACTCAGGTGTTGTTGAGATTATTCGTGTCCTGAGACAATCTGTGAGTTACTCTTCTATGCTACAAAAAGTTGTGATTCGTTGGTTATATGCACATATGGTGCGATTCTATTTGGGCTTTATATCGAAACTTGAGTGGGATGAGTATTTGTGTATTGGATGATTGATTGCGCATTGGCTATGTTCTTTTCGAACCGTGGTATAGTGTTATTTACTCTCAACGGTTATGGTAATGCACTTTGGATACTTGATGTCAAATTTCGCCTGGTTATTGGTTTTGAGCAAGTCGGCTCGAGGTATATAATATGGACCATCATTTGGATGGGGTCACGCATTGCAGCGAAGTTATGTTAAGATATGACACTTTTGTGAGGGATTCGTGTGTTTTGGTTCTACGGTGTGTGATAGGCTCTTAGCATGGTATTGTGATGGTACTTGTTAAGCTGGCAGGATAGTCCTCTCGTTTGAGGCATTTTCAGGATTGAGTACATTTGGAATATTGCTATCTAGTGCACTGGTTGCATGGGTTGTGGCTTTAAGTTGTACTGATGTGTCATGTCAGTAGAGTGATTATTTTAGATGGGATGAGGTCATCGTACCTAGAATGGGTGTTATCGGATCTGATTGCGGTATATTTGAAAAGATATTAATGTTGATCAGCTTAGAAATTTGCTATAGTTCCTATCGAATAAGGAGGGGAGGGGGGTTCTATAACTTGTTGATCTGGCGAAAGGTTATGAGTTTCTACGTGTTTCTTTCATCGTTGGCAGTATATGAAGGTGTTAGAACGAGGCTCTGTTTGATAAGAGGTTTATTACCGGCATTGGGTTATTTTGACCAGCTACTGTGATTAGAAATTATCGCTATCAGTATGTGAGTTATGTGGTATATCATGTGATTTCATCTTGGGTAATGGCTATGGCTTGATACAGCTTGTTCAGACTTATAAAGTTTGTAGATGCGAGATTCTGATCTTATAGAAAATTGTGGATGTGGAAATTGGATTCTAAGGCTTATGGGCTAGGTTGTATTAAGAAATTTCAGTCATGTTATGTTATCATACCTATATGGGATAGGGTGACGTGGGATCACCCCCGGGGATATGCATGGTAAGGTTACACGCGATTTGATGGCTTTTGAAACAACTCTAGGCACGTTCGAGGACGAACGTATATTTAAGTGGGGGAGGATGTAACGACCCAAGCGGTCGTTTTGAGCATTTGCACTTCGCTCGGTTGTTTAAGGGCATGAGTAGCTCCGTGTGATGTATTATGATTTATGTGAATCGTTGGTTTTGGTTTTCAGGTTATTCGGAATTGATTTGGAAGAATGATTCTCTGCTAGAGGCTTTAAATTTGAAAGTTTTGACCAAGTTTTGATTTGTAGTACTTGACCTCGGATAGGGTTTTTGATGGATCCCTTAGCTCCGTTGGGTGATTTTTGACTTAGGAGCACATCCAGATCGTGAGTTGGAGGTCCATAGAAGAATTTGGCTTGAAATGGAAAAAGTTGGAATTTTAGAAAGTTTGACCGGGAGTGGAATTTTTGATATCGGGGTCGGATTCTGATTCCAGAAGTTGGAGCAAGTCCGTAATGTCAAATTTGACTAGTGTACAAAATTTAAGGTCAATCGGACGTGATTTGATAGGTTTCGGTATCGGTTGTGGAAGTTGAAGTTTCAAAGTTCAATGATTTCAAATTAAGGTGTGATTCGTCATTTCAATATTGTTATGTGTGTTTTGAGATCTCGGGTAGGTTCGTGTTATGTTATGGGACTTGTTGGTATGTTTGGACGGGGTCCCAAAGGGCTTGGGTGTGTTTCGGATTGATTTCGGATCATTTTTCTTCATGTTGCTATTGCTGAGGAGATGCTGGCTCTAGTGCAATGACCGCAGATGCGAGCCAAGCATCGCAGATGCGAGATTTCATCGAGTATTGGAGGTCTGCATATGCGGAGGTAGTTGCGCAGAAGCGCGACCGCAGATGCAGTCATTGCCATCGTAGAAGTGGTTGTCTCGCAAATGCGGGTCCTTTTCCGCAAAAGCGAAAGTTGCAGATGAGACCTATTGGCTGCAAATGCGAAAATTGCTGTGCATAAGCTATAAATCGAGGTTTTGGTTCTTTCTACATATTTTGAGATGTGGGACTCGGATTGAGGCGATTTTTGGAGCAAATTTCATAACAAGGATTGGGGTAAATGTTCTATACTCAGTTTTTATTATATTTCATGAATCCATCTTCATTTTTAGCAATTGGTTGATGAATTAAAAGAGGAAATTGGGGGTTTTGGCCTAAAGTTTCATAATATGAATTTTTGAGTTTGGATCTCCGATTTGGAGTCGGATTTGAGTGAAACTAGTATAGTTGGACTCGTAATTGAATGGGTTATCGAATTTTGTGAGTTTTGTCGGGTTCCGAGGTGCGGGCCCTGGTGTGATTTTTGCCGGATTTGGGATTACTTAGGATTCGATCTTTATCATTTGTAATTGCTTCCTTGGGCTTTATCTGATGTATTTGAGTTGCTTTTGGCTAGTTTTGAGCCGTTCGGAGGTCGCAAACTTAGTGTTAAGGGTATAAACCCCAAATTATGTATCATGTGATTGATGTTGAGGTGACGGGCATGTGGGCGTGCACCTTGTGAATTATGACTCTGTTGTTTCTAGGGCACTGAATAGTGACCCTATTTTGTTGATATCTGTGTTTTCACCATGTGATTAAGTAACTGAGCTATCAATCATGCTAGATATCATGTTTAGGTTTTATGTTGATATTGTTAGGACCCATAGTGGTTGTTTCTTGCTGTCACCTTACTGATTTCATTGATATTTCATACTCAGTCATATTCATGCATTCATATCATATCTCAGTCTCAATTGTTGTTTATTGATACTTCATATCATTGTTGTCGGTCTAGTTTCATGACATTGTGAGCCCGTGAGTGAGACTGGAGAGATTGATGACTGAGTGAGGCTGAGGGCCTGAGTGAGAGTGATATTATGGAATCGGGATGCACACCAAAACATGTTATATTGGTTATACTTTTGGGATCGAGCTGCGCACTGCAGAAATATAGCGCTTCGGCTGAAGGAACTCCTCCGGAGTCTGCACAACCCAATAAGCGCAGTCGACTCTATATACCTGGAGAGGTTAGTGACTGAGATTGGGCCTGAGTGCCGAGCTGTGAGCTATGTGAGGGTATATGGATCGGGTTGCACGCCGCAACGAGTCTTATGGCTATATATATATATATATATATATATATATATATATATATATATATATATATATATATATATATATATATATATATATATATATATATATGGATCGGGTTGCACGCCACAACGAGTATTGTACAGTGCTGAGTGATTGAGTGTGCTGAGTATTGAGCATGGTAAGAGATAATGCGAGACAATGAGGTTGAGTACTCTAAGAGGGTGAGTACATGAGTTCATCACTGAGAGGCATTGCATTTGACATGCGTACTTGATATACATGCATAGAGATGCATTTCCATTTGTTGCCCGATTTTGGTGACATTCATGATTTTTACTTGTATCTTGACATGTAGGCATAGAGACGTACTTTGCTCATGCTATCTGAAAATGAAGCATTTGCCTGATGAAAAGTTTTTGGGAAAAGTTAAAGTTTTCAAACTTACTCATATTTTGACGATTTCGGTAAAGGATTTGAATTTTCACTGATATACTTGAAAGGAAGAATTGTTTCAGAAAACTATGAAAAGGCTGAACTTTTTTTATCTCTTAGCTACTTCTTTATTTACTTGCTTTACACTGTTATGAACTGCTATTGGTTATTGGTGTTGGACCCGACATATGTTCCAGCTCGTCACTGCTTTCAACCTAAGGTTACGTTTGTTACTTATTGAGTACATGGGGTCGATTGTACTCATACTATACTTCCTGCACCTTGCGTGCAAATTTTGAATGCCGATGTTGCTGTGCATTCTGGGAGCTGGATTCGAAGGTGTATTTGCATCCCTGTTGTAGCTACCTCTTATTCATGGTAGCCTTAGATTATAAAACACTATTTATGTACTTTTCAAATAGAAAATGTATTTACTTCATATCAACTTTGTAAACTCTATTCTTATAAGCTCATGATTTATACTACCAGTCCTTGGGAAATGTATAAGATTTAGATAATTCCTTTGTTTAATTATTTTATTAAGTTAATTGGGAATGTATAACTATTAATTGGCTTACTTAGCAGGTTGGGTTAGGTGTCATAACGACTAGTGAATTTTGGGTTGTGACATTATTCCTTCTGGTCAATTTATAATTGTAGCTCATTCTATTAAGTAGCACTTATTGGTGAATATCTAAAATAAATTATAAATAACCTAATATAATATGTCGAATTACACCAAAAGAAAATCGGTACATGAATGTTTGTGTGTTCATGCAGGTTCAGAGAACATTAAAAACAAATTTATTATGTTGTCGATATATATAACTTAATTCCTATATAAAAGGATAAAATTAAAATTGAAGAGTGAAGCAAATATACTAATTAATGAGGAAAGAAAATTACCATAAGTTAAAAATTAATTGGTATAAAATAACCTCAATCAAATAACAAGAAAATATATTGTAACACTTTTCTTTATACTAATTATTTATATAAATTATATAGTATATAGTAACGATAATAATAAGAATTTAAAATAAATATGGAGCCTTCAAATTTTGGGGCCTAAGGCAATGACCTCACTATCCAAAGCCGTAGAGCTGCCCTTTCTCACATTGATCAACTTTAAACACAAATATAAGGTGTTGATAAGAAAACTAACTATATATAAGATGTAAGAATATACTTCTTAGGTGTTGTCTAGTTCATATACTATAGTTATGCGGACACTATAATGCATGGATTGTAATGCATAATACAAAAAATGTTATGTAGTATTGAATACTACATAACATACTCCAATCAAATGCTATATTAGCTAGTTATACAAAAATTATTTTTATTTATACGAACAACCAAAAAAAATATTAGTTATGTAGGAATCGTTTCTCTTGATCCTTGTAACCAAACACAATATTATTTTATTGGAGATCTTAGTCTGTTCGACCAAGCTTCTAAAATCAGTTTAATTTAAAAAAAAAATCTCAAAAAATGCTTTTGGTGAAAAACAGTTTGGCCAAATTTTTAAAAAGTACTTTTATGTATATTCTCAAAAGTGCTTTTTAAAATAATATTTTTGGGGAAAAGTTACTTTTTTCTGCTTCTTAAAAAGTGATTCTATTTCTACTCAAAAGCATTTTATTTTCTTTCGGAAAGGTTGGCCAAACACCTTAACTTTGAAAAAAAATACTTTTGGCCAAAGAGAAGCTTGGTCAAACAAGCTACTTGTTGGCCCAAGTAAAGGTGAAGTTTTGAAGACTGACAAAGGAACTCAGACATGGACCAGGTCCATCTTATGAAGCACGATCGTGATCAATCCAAACATATGAGATGCATGTGAAAGAGATCAACCTAACTTATCAGAAGTAATATCTCCTGATCATGATCGAAAAAGTTGCATATTAGATAAGGAGAAAGACTCACTACACAAAGAGAATACGGGTTATGAAAAGGATAGAGTTAGAGGATGAGCTTAACTATAACTCTTCCACCATGGAAGAGTAGCATTTGTATCCTAGTCAATCTCTAATTGCTAACTCTTTAAATATCAGTGTTGTTCTTTTTTACAGGTAATGCACATAAGCAGAAGTTAAACGTGAATTGAGAGCAAATAGCAAGGCAATTTTGCAAGCAATTTATGTGTGATTCAAGCATGCAAACCTGAAGCTACTTGAACCATATAAAAGAACCAGTTACAAGTGTCTGTCTTTTTATTCTAGTTCAATTGTAGTAGGTGATTTTACATTATACTATTCACCTTATTTAGAAGGAATTGTATTAGGTACGTAGAGTTTTCAAGTTAGAGTTAACTTGAAGTTGTCGCAACAGTTGAGGTTGTGTGCCACAATAGGATTAGAGTTAATCTTAGATTTACAAAAGAGTTTTTGTAAATACAGTTTTTGGCTCAGTGATTTTAGTGGAGAGTTTAGAAAAATACTACTGGAAGGTAGGTCGTAGTTTTTTCACCTTTTGAGTCAGGTGTTTTCCACGTAAAATCTTTATGTTCTTTATTTTCTGTATTTATTATTCCACAACAGTAGTAGGTGGAACACATAGAAGAACCAAGTCTTTCTATAATCAAGTTAAGCAAAAATTGGGCACCAAAGAAATCATTCTCCCCTCCTTATATGGTATTGAAGTCTAAAATATCAATTGGTATCGGAGTGGGTTATCCTTGAAGAGGCTAACACCTTAGAAACAGATCAAGATGAGTGCACCACCTGGAAACTGGAAAGGATAATCCACTGCTAGACCTCCACTCTTTAATGGCCAGTACTATTCCTGGTGGAAGAATAGAATGAAAGACCACATAATGGGAGAAGACTATGAACTCTGGGACACAGTTACTGATGTTCCGTTGGTTACTACAAAGAACAATGTTGAAGGAGTGGATGTGCCAAAGACAAGAGCTGACTGTACTACTGAAGATTTGAAGAAATGGGAAAAGAATGCTAAGGCCAAGAAATGGCTTGTGTGTGGACTAGGTCCAGACGAGTACATCAGAATTCAAAGTTGTACCATTGCTAAGGAGATCGGGGACACTCTACAAGTGGCCCCTGAAGAAACTCCTCAAGTAAAGAGATCAAGAGGAACACTAACAAATGAACTTAAGTCTCTTGGAAGAATTATCCTTGAAGAAGACAAGGTTGAGAAGATCTTGACAAGGGTCCTGCCAGTAACTTGGAAAAGCAAAATCGCTGTTATTTAGGAATCAAAGAACATTGTTACTCTCAAGTTGGATGAGCTAATTGGAAATTTCACTGCCTATGAACTGAGAAGGCAAACCAAGAAGATGGATGCACCGAAGAAAGAAAGAAGCCTAGCTCTCAGAATAGCTGAAGGTGCTGACTTAGAGAATGATGAAATGGCTATGATCACAAGGGATTTTAAGAAGTACCTAATGAGAGGAAAGGGTTCTTCAAGAAGTGCAACCTTCAACAAACCAAGGGCTCCTGAAAAACAGACCAATGAGGGATGTTACAAATGCGGGAAGACTAACCACATGATCAAGAACTATCCTCAGTGGGAAATTGAATGGAAGAAGGAAAGGGCTGAATGAAGAAACAGGTTCAACCCAAGAAGAACAAAGGATCAACAAAAGCTATAGTTGTTGCTTGGGGAGAAACCTCAAATGAGGATTCAGAAGATGAAACTGGAGATGAATAAGCACTTATGGCAATTGGAGAATCAGACGATGAACATGAGGTAATTGTAATTCATCTCAAAGACAAGATTAAATTTGTCTGAAGAAAAGCTATCGGAATTATTGCTAGATTTCATTGATGAGTCTGAGGCCATAAACAATGACAAGGATCAGTTGTCTAGGGAATGTGTGATCTTGAAAGACAAGTGCAAAAATCTGGAATTTAGGGCTAGTGAAAGTGATAGTAGAAATACTGATTTAAAGAACCAAGTTCTTGAACTCGACACCAGTGTCTTATAACATAGGTCTAAAAACTTAAAATTGAAATTAGGAACAGGTAAGAAGAAAGCTGATCACACACATCTCACCTTAGAAGAAAATTTAGAAAAAATAAAGGATGAGTTGTACAAGAAAGATGAGCAGATAAGAGTCCTAAAAGAAGATCTAGGCAAGGTGAAGCATGAACTAGACAGAACTTGCAAATGGAATAAGTCCTCTGATGCACTATCCTGGCTACAAGAGCACCACATTAGCAACAAGAGAGAACTTTGCTATGGGATCCCAAAAGCAAGTACATCATACTTCCTGAAAACAAAATCTACACACACTGTGGCAAGACTGGTCATTACAAAAATAAATGTATTGCAAAAGAAAAGGCTAGTCAAAAAAACAAAACCTTTGTTCAAGAGAAAAATAGTCTACCTAGATGGGCCAAAAGGAATTTAATTCACCCATTTGCCTATAGAATGGGACCCAAACTAGTTTGGGTTCCTAAGACTAACCCCTGATTTCATTTTGCAGGTCCAAGTGAAAGGAAGTAGCCAAATATGGTACATGGATAGTGGCTGCTCAAAGCATATGACTGGAAGTAAGAACCAGTTTCTTTCACTTGAGGACCTAAAAGGAGGAAATGTCTCCTTTGGGAATGGGAAGAAAGGTGAGATCATTGGGGTTGGAAAGATAGGTAAGACAAACTCACATTTCATTGAGAATGACTACTTAATAGATGGCTTGAAATATAGCCTAATCAGTGTATCACAATTGTGTGACAGAGGTAACCTGGTAGCATTCACCTCTACTAAATATTTTGTGATTAATCTTACCACTGACAAAATGGTTTTGCAGGAAAAAAGAGTTAACAATATTTACATTGTAGATCTATCCACTCTTTCAAAAAATGAACTCACTTGCTTGAGTGTGTTAGACAATGATCCCCTCCTGTGGCACAAAAGATTTGGTCATGCAAGTTTAAATCAACTCAACAAATTAGTCTCCAAGGACCCAGTGATAGGGCTACCTAACATCAAGTTCAAGGAAGACAAAGTTTGTGAGGCTTGTGCAAGGGGGAAGCAGGTAAGATCCTCTTTTAAAAGCAAGAAAGTGGTAAGCACGACCAGGATAATGGAACTGGTTCATATAGATCTTTGTGGTCCAATAAGAACATTGAGCAGAGGTGGTAAGAAATATGTAATGGTACTTGTTGATGATTACTCTAGGTTTACTTAGGTATTATTTTTAACATCTAAGGATGAATCATTTGACATGTTTACTGCCTTTGTTAGAAAAACTCAGAAACAACTAGGTAATCAACTTGCATCAATTAGGTCTGATCATGGAACTAAATTTGAAAATGCTAAGTTTGCTGAATTTTGTGATGAGCATGGTATAGATCATAATTTCTCTGCCCCTAGAACTCCTCAACAAAATGGAGTAGCTGAAAGAAAGAATAGGACTCTTGAATATATGGCTAGGACTATGCTTCTTTTTAGTAAACTACCCCATAACTTCTCGGCAGAGGCTGTAAATACTGCATGTTACGTCATAAATAGGTGCATGACTAGACCTCTTGTAGAGAAGACTCCCTATGAGTTACTTAAAGGGAGAAAACCAAATATATCTCATCTTAGGGCATTTGGATGCAAGTGCTTTGTGTACAATAATGGAAAGGACTCCCTAGGTAAGTTTGATCCCAGAAGTGATGAGGGAGTATTCTTGGGATATTCTTCACATAGCAAAGCTTATAAGGTGTACAACAAAAGAATTTTGTGTGTAGAAGAAAGTGTACATGTAGTTTTTTATGAAACTAACATTCTTTCTGAGAGACAGGAACATGAAGATGAAGCTATTGGGCTGGTAAAAGAGTTGAGTGAAGTCCCAGTTCAAGCTGAAACTGCACCAAAGGAAGGAACATGTGATGGAACGGGTTCTTCCATCCAGGGCAAACTAACAGAGAGAACTAAACAAAGAAGAACTAAAACAAATCCCCTAATGGAACCTGTCCGTGAGCATGTTCCTCAGCAACAGAACATAGGAGAAACATCAAACAAAAACTAGTTGGTTGTGAAACCTTACAAGTATTAAAGTTCTCATCCCATTGAGAACATAATTACTGATCCAACCTCTAGAGCTAAAACTAGATCACAATTAAAGAATATGTGTGCTTTTGATGCCTTTTTATCTCTTACTGAACCTAAAAATGTTGTTGAGGCTTTTTAGGATGCAGATTGGGTAAATTCAATGCAAGATGAACTGAATCTGTTTGAAAGAAGTCAAGTTTGGCATCTGGTTCCAAGACCCAAGGACAGATCAGTAATTGGCACTAAATAGGTCTTCAAAAACAAGTTTGATGAAGATGGAACTGTTACAAAAAACAAGGCAAGGTTAGTGGTTCAAGGTTACAGCCAGGAAAAAGGTATAAACTATGATGAGACCTTTTCTCCAGTTGAAAGATTGGAAGTAATAATACTCCTCATAGCCTTTGCAACACACATGGAATTTACTCTTCATTAGATGGATGTCAAAAGTGCCTTCCTAAATGGCTACCTAAAGGAAGAAGTGTTTGTCAAACAACCTCCAGGGTTTGAGAGCAAGGAGTGTCCGGAACATGTGTATAAATTAGATAAGGCTCTCTATGAACTCAAGCAGGCTCCTAGAGCATGGTATGAACGATTGTCCAAATTCCTACTTGAACATGGCTACAAGAGAGGTAAAATTGACAATACTCTATTCATGAGGGAAAAAAGTAAGGATCTTCTTGTAGTACAAATATATGTTGATGACATAATTTTTGTCAACCACTGACAAACTTAGTAAGGAATTTGCCAAATTAATGGGGAGTCAGTTTGAAATGAGTATGATGGATGAACTTAACTTTTTCTTAGGCTTACAGATCAAACAAAACCCAAATGGAACTATGATCCATCAGCAGAAATATGCAAAAGAGTTGATTAAGAAGTTTAAAATGGATGAATCAAAGGAAATAGATACACTCATTGCAACAACTACTAAATTAGACATAGATGAACCTGGTTCATCTGTTGATCAGAAGTTTTATAGGGGTATGATTGGCTCACTTTTGTATTTTACTACTAGCAGACCTGACATAGTTTTCAGTGTAGGGCTTTGTGCTCGTTTTTAGGCAAATCCTAAGGAATCTCACTTGACTACTGTCAAAATGATACTAAGATATTTGAAAGGTACTACTGATCTTTGCCTTTGGTACCCTAAAAGTAGTAACTTTAATCTAGTAGGATATGTTGATGCCGACTATGCAGGTTTCCTGGTGGATAGGAAGAGCAACTCAGGTATGACACACTTCCTTGGGTCATGTCTGGTATCATGGGCCACTAAAAAGAAGAATTCAATAGCCTTATCCACTGTTGAGGCTGAGTATGTTTGCTACTTCTTGTTGTGCTCAACTGCTGTGGATCAAACATCAACTGATGGATTTTGGCATTGAAGTTGGTTGCATCCCTATTTTTTGTGATAACACTAGTGCTATTAGTATGACCAAGAACCCAGTTCATCATAAGAAGACTAAGCACATAGATGTTAGGCATCACTTCTTAAGGGACAACTATGAGAAAGGATTGATTATCATAGAATTTTGTGCTACTGATAAACAAATTGCTGACATCTTTACTAAAGCACTAAGTAGAGAAAGCTTTAAAAGGAACAGGTTAGAATTAGGGATGATTAAGATCACATAATTGGACCAACTCAGAATGCACAATGAAAAAAAATTGAAAAAAATGAAATGAAAAAAAAATGGCTAGGAAATCTGAAACTTATGTAAATATATAGATTAATTTTTACTCGGTTTCATATTGTAAATAGTATACTCTTGTGACATGTGTTGATATGACTCACTAATCTCTAACAAAATTTTCTCTATTTTGGTAAATTGAGGCATAATCAAGAGAATTCTAAAAGAAGAACCTGGTTCATCAGTATTGGTCATCTAAAAAATGAGGTATGTTTTCTATACTCCGCATAATTAGAAAATTAAATATTTAAATCATGAGCAGAGTCCTACCTATGTTCAAAAAGATAAGAATATCCTATCTGTTTATTTTTGAACCAGTTCCATTTCTACTAAGAGTTCTCACCACATATAATGCCTAAAATCTAGGGAAGCTTAACTGTTCATTCAACCTGAAATTTCAGGTTGATTAGACCTCTAATTGACTGCTAAAAGCTACCGTTAGTCATTAAATATGTCTCTATATTTAAATATCCATCATCACCCTCTGCCACCCTCACTATTCCAAACCGTCAAAAACTATTTCACTCTCAATTGTTTTCCCTTCCAAAGCCTAACTCACAAACTCTCTCAAGATACCAGTTACCATGTCGAACCTTCAAGATAACCCAGGGACTCCTCTACCACAATCTCCTTCTGGTTCATCCACACTTTCTCCACCTAGTACAAACCCCCAGCCTAATAAAAGACGTGTCAAAATGCTAGCTCGAAAAACTGTAGCCTCAGGAGCACTGTCAAAGAGATTAAACGCACAATTAAAGGCTGCTCAAGCCCAAGATTTTGAGAACTCGGATGATTCGTTCAAATCTGCGAGTGAGTGGGAAGGACCTGGGTCTTTTGACTCTAAGAAGGCTCAAAACCTCCTTCTAAGGTAAGTTCTGCTTTGGCTGAAAATTTAAAAAATAGGTTTGTTTTGGTTGGGTCTATTAGGAATGTGGAATTGCCTGAATTAGGAAGAAGAAGAGGTAAAAAGAAAGTTGAAAGAGAAAATGAGAGAGAGGGTGCAAGCTGTGATGTGGGGGGAATAGGGGTAGAAGTAGTTGATTCGTTACCCCCTTCTGAGACGAATATTCCAGCAATTTGTGGGGCTGAAGTTGAAATTGTAGGAGAAAGTGGCAAGAAAACAGGGGGAAGTAGATCAGGGGAGGCTGTTGAGGGTTTGGTTAATTTAAGTTCTCAAGTGAATGAACCCAGTTCATCCATTGAAGAAACCCTAGCGGACCTTCTGAAGAAAGTAGGTAGCAGTTATAATCCCAAGAAAAAGAGAACACCCACACCTAAGATTCCTAGTACTGCAAAGCCTTCCAAAAAAAGAAAGGCTTCTTCTCCAACCACTGGTAAAATTCCCTTGCCAAAGGGAAGAGCCACAAGAAGTAGGGTAAAACGGAGTGAGAGTAAACTACAAAAGGCTTTGGCTGAAAGCAAGAAGAAGAGGATGGATAAAGGTGTAAGGTTGCAGAGTCCTCTGAAGTTGTTGATGTTGAGGAGATGGAACAAGTCCCTCAGGAGGAACAAACAACAATGGAGGTTCAGACTCCCAAGCCCAAAAAGACCAAGACTCCTTCCAAGAAGTCTTCCTCTATGGCTGAGACTGCTGAACCCACATTGGCCAAGAGGACAAGGTCTGCAATGAAAAACAAAAAAGATAGAATTATTGAGGAGGAGGAATGGAGTGGTGAAGAAGAAAGTGAGTCTGATGGTGAACAAGACAAGCTGACCAAGTTTGGCAAGAGAAAAATTTTGAAGGGTAGATTGCTGAAAGACCTGGTGGAACCAGGAATGGTTAGATTGGTGGATGCCTTAGCTGCGCAGGGCTGGAAGGACATGGTCCTTCAGATGGATGGAAGGCTAACCAGGAATGAGATCATTGAATTCATGGCAAATGCAGAGGTTAAGGATGGCAGAGTTAGCAGCCTGGTAAAAGGAATTCAAGTGAACTTTGACGCAAAGAAGCTAGGAGAGATCCTTGACATACCCTCTGAATGGTATGATGACTACACAAGGCAAAGGTGGCCATATGTGGACTCCCTTCCTACTGCCATTGAAATTACCAGGAGATTCTGTGATGCTACAGAAGTTAATAAGGCTAGGGCTATACAGAAGAGTGAAATGAGGCCACAACACAAAGTCTTGTTTGAATTTGTCAACAAGTGTTTGCTGCCTCGACAGGAAAGGAGACACACTGCTAATTACATGGACTTGGTGCTAATGGAGTGTCTTGAAAGTACAAGGGAGATCAACTGGCATGCGTTTATTATCAAGCTGCTGGACAGGGTTATCAATGGCTCCAAGGCCCATGCCACTCCCTATGGGTTCATTTTGACTACTGTTCTTGATCGCTGCTAGGTGCCACTGAAGAAGTGGGAAATAGCCTCAAGCAAAGATCACTTTAGAATCAACACCTTGATTGCATGTGATTATAAGATCACTGTCATTCCCAATGAACCTGCTTCATCTAAGAAGACACCTATAAATAGCAAAGTCAGAGCCCTAGTCTAGGAGAGTGGAGCAAAGGATGTTGAGATAGCTAGGCTGAAGGCTCGTTTATCGAGATTGAATTTGAGAGGAATGCTCTCAGAACTGAGCTCACCAAGGAAAAGGAGAAGAATGATGGGATTCTTCAGAATATGTTGAACCTTCTCCAAGCCCAAAACCAACCATCTAGCTCCCCCAAGCCTTAGGATTTCTAGCTTTCCTCTCCTGAACATGTCTAGTACCTCCAGTGACCGAGATTAGGGATTTCTCTTTCTTTTTGCTCATGTTTTGAATATTTTTGCTTTCTAGTTGTGGATTGTGGTAGCAACATATCTTCTAGCAATGATATCTACTATTTTTGCTCTTGTTGACTGTTAATATTTCCTTGATAGTTTAAATATGTTTGCCTTATTACTGATGATTGATTCATGATTGCATTTGCAGTTGCCCCAGTGGCCAAGAGTAATTATTAAATTCTGGGACTCACACTTTGTTTTTGCAACTTTTCGATGATGCCAAAAGGGGGAAGAGATATTGTGCTTTTACATATTCTGAATAAGTGATGTTTATAACCTAATTAACATGGTCCTTGATGATAAATGAACTTTTCTAAACTTTGTATTGATGAATAAGTTGAGTTCTGACTGGGCTTAAGTGAGTGAAAAGCACAAAGTTTGTCATCATCAAAAGGGGGAATTTGTTGGCCCAAGTAAAGGTGAAGTTTTGAAGACTGACAAAGAAACTCAGACATGGACCAGGTCCATCTTGTGAAGCACAGTCAAACATGTGAGATGCACGTGAAGGAGATAAACCTAACTTATCAGAAGTAATATCTCCTGATCATGATGGAAAAAGTTGCATATTGGATAAGGAGAAAGACTCATTACACAAAGCGAATACGGGTTATGAAAAGGATAAAGTTAGAGGATAAGCTCAACTAGAACTCTTCCACCATTGAAGAGTAGCATTTGTATCCTAGTCAATCTCTAATTGATAATTCCTTAAATATCAGTGTTGTTCTCTTTTACAGGTAATTCACATAAGCAGAAGTTAAACGTGAATTGAGAGAAAAATAACAAGGCAATTTCGCAAGCAATTTATGTGTGATTGAAGCGTGCAAACTTGAAGCTATTTGAACCATATAAAAGAACCAGTTCCAAGTGTCTGTTTTTTATTCTAGTTCAATTGTAGTAGGTGACTTTATATTATACCGTTCAGCTTATTTAGAAGCAATTGTATTAGGTACGTAGAGTTTTCAAGTTAGAGTTAACTTGAAGTTGTCGTAATAGTTAAGGTTGTGTGCCACAACGGGATTAAAGTTAATCCTACGTTTACAAAAGAGTTTTTGTAAATGCAGTTTTTGGCTCATTGATTTTAGTGGAGAGTTTGGGAAAATCCTACTTGAAGGTAGGTCGTGGTTTTTTCACCTTTTGAGCCAGGTGTTTTCCACGTAAACCTCTGTGTTCTTTATTTTCTGTATTTATTATTCCGCAACAGTAGTAGTTGGAATAGAATAACCAGGTCCTTCTATAATCAAGTTAAGCGAAAATTGGGTACCACATAAATCACCTCCCCTCTCTTGTATGGTATTGAAGTCTAAAACATCACTACTATATTTGGATTACTTTTCCTAATCCCTCAAACCAATTATTAAATGAGTTAAACAAGGATGAGATAGACCTAAATCATCTGGAGGAGAATAGTGTGAAAACACCTACTATAATTTCTTGGAATTTTTGTGGACTTAGCAAATAATAGTAGTGACAAACTAAAGATGGATTTTTTAAGTATTCATGTATATGCATTTCTAACTAATTTTGTTTCATATATTTTTGTTTAAAAATTGTTTCTCCTTTTGAATCTAGGTTGAGTTGGGCTTTGTCAAGGAAACAATTGTTTTCACCATTAACAAGGATAACTCTCTCAAAGGTATATATGCTTCCTCCTTCTCTATCTATGTACAATTAAGCACACATGTTTGATAAGGGAAGAGAACACAAACTTGAATTGGATCAACATAAGTTAAAGAAACTATATCTGGAGATACAATATATGGATAAATTATTAGTTGAAATTATGTAAACAATGTGTTTGAGATAATGACTGAATGAGTGAAAAGTGATTAAATTTCTTTAACAAATGTCCTCTTTTATGACTGGGCAAGCATTAATGCACCTTGACTATTCCATCGGGTTTCTGCTATCTTTTACCAGCACATGTATCAAAACTCTGACCTCCAAGGCATAAGCAGATGAGCAGAAATCAACTAGTGTCTTTTCTCAGAAAGGGTAAATTAGCATTAGATAAATACGTTGGTGTACAGTTCAATGTAAAATCCAAGTTCCTTATTGATGGGCGATGCAAGTTGGCAGACGTATGTATGCAATTAGATTCTAATGACCCTCTCATTAGCATTACAGAGGTGATATATATAGCAAAGACAAACACTACAGAGTGGCTTTTGCAATTGATCTTGGAGAGTGTACAAGTATATGTTGTAGTATGAAATAATGGTGCATTGCGTATGGATACAGAAATGTGATGACTAGAGATGGTATCTTTGCCTCTTGCTTAAGTAAATGGCTTAATTCAATTGAATTTGGGATTTAAACCAAACTTTAGACTAGATCTAATAGAAATTAAGTGTCTACTCTAACAGCTTTGCACAAATACATGCACATTTCAATGAGCTATTAGATCAGTTTCAAACCCTTTTCAATATTTTCATTGCTTGTGGTGCTTTCCTCTGGTCTGCTTCTACTTTCGTCGTTGCCGTCACCAGGTCTGTTTCTTGCTGTTTCTCTAGTTGTTGTCAGTATTTGCTATTGCTTCATTAACCTTTTGGAAAGATTCTTATGCCTTTATAATTAAGTTATGAGATGAGTGAAGCTAACTTAAACCAAGAGAAATAAACTAACTACAAGAAAATATCACAGTAAAGAAGCAAAACTTCCCAAGCATAACTTCAAGAGAATTCAATTAAAGAGATATACCAATGTATACGGAAAAAACGAAACCCTCCCTGGAAGAGACGATCAGTTCAAGTACGAACAGAATTGAACTAGAATATGGGAAATTGCCTATACTATATTTTCTTTGGATATGAAAAGTTGGGAAGGTTCTTATTTTGCAGCAGTTCGTTTCTTTGACAGATACTAATGGGAGGATATAACTTGCTAATTTTGCGATAGTTCAGAGATTCTTTTTTCGGCTCAATATGGTAGTATAAGAATTTAGTTTATGTTTGGAATATAGTCAAAAGGATGTTTTTGCCATTTACTCGTTAAGTGATCACGGAGTGCGTTTCCTCAATGTGGTAAAACAAGGTTATAGTTCAAGATGTTTTGAGGCCTTCAGAAAAAAGGGAAGAGTTCTTCTCTTCTTTTTTTCTCTTCAATTATTTAGTTTCTCCAAGGGCTTCAATTATTTAGTTCTTATTAATAACCAAAATGAGGGGAGCCTTGGCGTAATTGGTAAAATTGCTGCCATGTGACCGGGAGGTGACAGGTTGGGCTTGTGGAAACAGTCTCTTGCAGAAACGCAGGATAACGCCGCGTACAATAGACCCTTGTAGTCCGACCCTTCCCCAAACCCCGCACATAATGAGAGCTTAGTGCAGCGGGCTGCCTTTCTTTTATTAATAACCAAAATATGAATACACGGGGGAGGCAAACTTTTTACCCCCCTCAAGTACTATATTAAAATTGAACAACCTCAGTCTCTTGTGTCTTGGAACGTCATCGGTGAGTTGTGATCCTAAAATAAGTAGAACTCCTTTGTCGAAATGTTACATTATGATTTAAATACATTATACTAGGGGTGTGCATTGGATTTATCGATTCGATTTTGAACCTTATCGATAATTACTTATCGATTATCAATTTGTACATATGCTTATCGTTATCGTTTCAATAAGGTTTCAATTTTTTCGATTTCGATTTATCGATTTTTGGGGCTTATCGATTCGGTTATCGATTACACCAATAAGAAAATTTACGGGATTCCACGGAAAGTATATCGCTACAAACACACCTAACTAATATGGACAAAAGGAAGCTAAAATAATAAGAGCATCGTTTATAACATAAAAATTGCGTCAACAAGCACATGCAACGAAACTAAAGTAAGGGATCAAATGTATGTCACCAACACTCCAACGGTATAAACAAACAAAAATCAAAATACATCATCACGGCTAATTCTGTTTTCCATTAATTTGAACTTCATTTACTTGAGCTTTAAATAATATCATTCCTTAAATGTGGTAGAGGAAATAATAGGGTTAGGGACTTAGGGTAAAGGAAAAGGTATTATAGAATAAGGGTAAAAAAAATTAAAAAAATTAAAAAAAAAATAAAAAAAAATAAAAAATAAAAAATAAAAAATAAAATATTTAAAAAAATTACTGTAGCTTATCGGTTTATCGATAAAACGATAATCGAAGAGGACAAAATCGAAATCGAAATCGAAATCGATAAATCGATAAGGAAAATTTTGAAATCGAAATCGATAAATCGATAAATCGATAAACCGATAACAAATAATCGATTCGATTTATCGATAAACCGATTCGAATGCACACCCCTACATTATACAACATAACAAAAAGGAAGAGGTTAATTTGTATCTAAATCATAATGTAAAACTTGAACAAAAAAGTTACTTATTTTTCGGGTCATAGCTCACTAATGTTCCATGACATAAGGACTAAGATTGGTCAATTTTAATACAGTATTTGAGGAGGTAAAATGTTTACCTCCTTCGTGTATTAATATCTTGGTTATTAATATGAAGACGGAGGTTTGTCTAGTCTCCTAGCACTCGGAGAAAAATATAGAATTTAAAAAACAAAAAGAGGAAATCTTCCCTTTTTTCTGAAGGATTCAAATTGTCTAGAGTCCTGAGCTTGGAGAAGCAAACTGAAGAAGCTCTTCATTACTTTCAAATACAGACATCTCTCCTTCTTCCAAGTTTACGATTACGTCAACTCCATCCCCATTTTGGTTATCCAGAAGGAGAAACATATTGACTGGAAAAGTAGCAAGATCCACTCTTTTTGGCCTCCCCCATCCAAAATTTATGTCATCGAACGGGAATTTCCTTAAACTAGAAAACCTATATATAGAAAAATCATTGCTTGAGGTTCGGTCGTTTATCTGTGTAGCTAGTTCAGATACCCTTGAACATAGTAACTCTTCTGATTTAATATCTTTGAGCATAACGCGGACCTTCTCTTTTCCTTCTCTAAGCTCACCAATTAGTCTTTGCAGTTTCACCAATTTGCATAGGAATGCAGTGACAGCTTCCACAGTTGTAGGAGGAATTTTGCGGACCTTCTCTTCTGATGCATTTTGTTTTCGACTAGGATCAGCCACTTGTGGTGGTGCAGAATAGTTAGCCGGTTGAAAGACTGATGCTCCGTTAAAAAGGGGAGATGGTTTTGCTTCTGAATCACGTGCGACGAGGGCCCAGTCAGTTAGGAAATTAGTCATACTATAACCATCAGCAACCTTGTGGGAAATACATGCACTGAGTACTATGCCACCACATTCAAAATGATTGAGTTGAGCTACGATTATACTGTCCGTAGATGTGCTCCAAGGATCTTTAGGGAATATTAACTTATCGATATCAGTACGAGGGTGATTGAAAATACTTGACATTGGACAATCAATTCAGACTTGAGAGAGATCGACTCCCATGTCATTACATTCAATTACATTCAACAAAGGAATTGTCGCGTACACGTCCAGCAAATGGATAATATGCGGTTAAAACTTTGGAAAGAGATTCTCAAGAATTTGGGAGACCTTTGACGGTTCAAGAGAGCTTGCAGTGTCTTGTTTTGGGTAGAAGAAAGAAAACGGCATATAGGTGTGAGTCCCCATTTGGTCCATAAGAGAGCTTGTGAATTCTTTGTGAAAATGGAGTTGGAGATGAGGGCTTAACTATCTTTTGAGAAAGTGAAACAAGTCTTGAAATAGCCATCTTAGTTGAATTACAAATGGTCACTTTAACTGCAGGTCACTCCTTTGGTGTTTACCCTACCTTAGAAAGATAGAGATGTTGTTTACGATAGACCCTATGCTCAAGGAATAGAGGGTGTTTGGTTATGTTATAAACATAATTAATGATGTGGCCAAAGCTATTGCTATCCAGAAATTTGAATGATTATTGACATGGAATTGGAATAAAAGAAAAATATTTGGATACTGGTGAGGAATTTTCTCACTTTATGCCAGTTTCTAATTTATTATGCATAATTTTGTGACTATTCTCCAACTTTACTCTAGTAGCCAGGGGCGGATCCACCTTGCAACCTACGGGTTCACGTGAACCCAATAGTTTTTGTTCAAACTGTTTAAATATGTTCGAAAAAGTCACTAAATATTACTCGAGATTGTTCCAGGAACCCATAAACATTAAATCTTGAATCTGCCTCTTAGTAGCCCCTTTAACTCATATTGTAAAGTACATATACATAATCTCTACTTCCTGCCCATGCCTACCTATAGGATTGTTTGGTTCACGTACTAGTTACGATTTTAAAGTAGAGAGAGTTCTGCTTATATAGTCACTCAACTATTTAAAATTGTGTAATAAAGTTATTTTTCTTTATTTTATAACAAAAAAGTCACTCAATTATTGCAAATGACGTAACAAAGTGATTTTTCTTTAATTTTATAACAGATAAGTCACTTTATTATTGCTATATCGAGCAAATATACTCTTGGCCGGTAACAATTATATTTTCGGTAACGCAATATTTGAAGCTAAAAAATAAAAAAATAAAAAATAAAAATGAACCCCAAAAAGCTTTTTAGAATTTCAAGCTACCTTGTGTGTTTGAAAAGTATAGTTAGAGAGAGAGATTCTAACGGCTCAATTCAATACCTATGGTATGGGTTCGGCAAATGAAGTCAAAATAGAATCACTAGCCTTTAATTTTCATCCATCTTTTGGCTTCCTATTTATTATTGTTATAATTATTTATTTTTAATTTGGGCTTACGAAATAAAAAGAATTTCTTAAGCTACTATTTCCCTAATTACATACCAAACTATGAGTAAAAACGTAGAAAGAAAATATAAATGCAAATTAATGAATGATCAGGATTGGAGTTGTAGTTTAATTACAACTTCAGTATTTGAAAATTCTGAACTGCACTATTCATAAATACTCCCTCCGTTCCAATTTATGTGAACCTATTTTCTTTTTGGTCCGTTCCAAAAAGAATGATCCTTTTCTAAATTTGAAAACATTTTAGTTTAAACTTATAATTTTACCCGTAATGAGAAGTTTTTAGAATCACACAAATACTCTGGCCCCTTTTTGACTTGTTTAGGACCACAAATTTCAAAAGTCTTCATTTTTTCTTAAACTTCGTGCCCAATCAAATAAGTTCACGTAAATTGAAACGGAAGGAGTATTATTTAGCGATGACTATTACAAATACCGACTTTCTTTATTTGAACTTCAAGTAAAATATTGAAATATCAGTTTGAGATAACCAAACTTGTAATTGAAGTTCAAATAGGCTTTGCTTGACTTTCCAATCTACATTATCCCTTTTGTCATAAATTCCTAGGCAAGAGGGGTTGTTCTGATGGTAAGCAACATCCACTTCCAATCAAGAGGTTATGAGTTCGAGCCTCCCCAAGAACAAGGTGGAAAGTTCTTGGAAGGAAAGATGTCGGGGGTCTATTTGGAAGCAGCCTCTCTACCCCAAATTAGGGGTAAGGTCTGCGTACACACTACCCTCTCAAGACCCCACTAAGTGAGATTATATTGGGTTGTTGTTGTTGTTGTTGTATTTCCCTTTTGTCATAAATTCCTAGTTGACAAATGCTAATTTAAGATAATTAGTCATGTTCCTACTTAAACTACTAACTAAGAGGAAAAAAATTAATTTATCATTTTTATAAGAAGTTTCATAAATACACAATTATGTTATTTAAGGCTTTTAACGTATTTTTACTTCATCTCTAGAAGAGAAAAGGATCATTCTTTGGGGTTGTGTTTGGTACGAAGGAAAACATTTTCTGAAAAATATTTTCTGATTTTTTATATTTGGTTGGTTTAAATATTTTGGAAAATATTTTTCTCATGAACTCCTTTTTCTCCAATTGGAGAAAAATGACTTCCCTGCCAAAATGAGAGAAAATATTTTTCAAAACTCTTTTTCAACCTCCCCACCCTCACTCTCCACCTCCATCACTTTAACCCCCACCGCTCACGGCCCACTGCACCCATCCCGGCCCCTACAACCCCACGCCTCTACCCCATAATCCCGCCCGCCACCCTGGACCCTAAACCCCGACCTACCACCCTCCCCCGCTCTTACCCATTAAGTATTTTATGTTACCTTACCAAACACCAGAAAATAAGGAAGAAAACTATTTATTTTCCTAGAAAATATTTTCTAGGAAAAAGTTTTCCTCCATAATAAACACACCACCAACAACAACAACTATCCAGTAAAATCCCACAAAGTGGGCTCTGGGGAGGGTAATGTGTACGTAGAATTTACCCCTACCCTGATAGGGCAAAGAGGCTATTTCCGAAAGACCCTCGACTTAGAAAGACGGAAATAAAAAACAAGAAAAAATAATTCATTAGTACCTCCAGTATAAACCGTAATAGTCCATAACAAACACACCCTGGAGGATAAAACTTTGCATATCTGATATGTTAGGTGTAAGCCATAATTATCTAGCTCCTACTCCTTTCTCAATATTGTTTATACCTCAGATATTATTAATGTATACAGTTTTACGTAAAAAAATATCCGGCTCAAAAGGTAAAAAAAACACGACCTACTACTGTTTAACCAAAAAGTGAAATTTCGGTCAAAGCTTTATTTTAGAAGAATTCGGGTTATTGATAATCAATATATAAAATGAATAAAAGAAATTGTCTTTGATAATAATAAGATTAACAGAAGCAAACAAAGTAATTCAATATTTTTAGTGATCTTTTGTGTGTTTACAAATGATCAGTCTTCTCCTTTTTATAGTTATTTCTAAGGTATATGTTTTGCCTTTGTCATAATAACAATTAAAGGCATTTAATGCTACGTTAGAATGGTAATCATTGTAATTCAATACAGATTGTCTAACGTTTTCAGTATTTAATGCTTATTAAATACTGTATCTGTATCTTGTGCTATCAGATTCATTCTCCTTAATTTTTGGATTTAAATAGGTATGAGCGTCGAGTCTTTTGAATATCTGCTCATGCCTCCGCTCGTATCTGTTGTGACTCGTGCCTCTTTGCTAATTATCATTCTTTGACCAACCTTCGTGTCATGACACGTCATCTTTCAATCACTTCAATATATATAAACTCAATTTTTCCCAATACAGATAGTCCCACCACTTGCCATTTATTCATCAATTGAATATTTGGGAAGTGGATTTTATGAAAGCGGGAATATTTGCCGCCATTAATGTTATTATGGAATCGATGCTTCAATTGTCACTTTCATTTAATGCTTATTACACGTGGCATCTTTTTATTAGTTCTGCGACTTTGCAGTGCTTTTTAAAGCTCTTTTACAGCTTCACCAATTACGAAGCGACAGTTCTCATTATGACATTTCCATCATTGCACCTTTTCCTTTGACGGTTGCTTCTTAGTATAAATATAGCTTTTACCTTTGTCTTTCTCACATAAAGTTCTCTGAATATTCAATTCTTGTTTACTCCCTCCTCGTACTATCATGTCTTCATCAAACCCTAATTCTAGAAGAGCCCCATAGTTGATAACTTTCCTCTTGCCCCTAGTAGGAGCAGAAGAGGAGGTAGACTACGTAATTTAGGGTCTTCATCCATACGTGGTTCTTCTCTTCCTTCATCTAGTTCCAGTCCTTCTTCTAGAACCAGAGGTTTTTTCTCAAAGATCTTCTTCTAAAGGTAAGGAACCCTCTGAACCTCTTCGTAAACCTTCAGTAAAGGAAATAGTTCCTGCGGAACTATCTTTCTACAATGATAGAGAATCCCTTAGAAACCAAGTGTCCTCTTTGGATCGTGCTGATATCTATCCAACTAGATCACTGAAAGTTTGATTTCTTTAGTTCGTAAAGATTGTTATTGGAGTCATGACTTCCCTATTATAATTCCCAATGCGAATCAAAGGATCACCTCCTATTTAATTGGGTTTTCTTTTGTTTATACATACCTTTTCACATTAGGTTTCAAACCTTCTATTAACCATGTTATCCTTGAATTGTGTCATTTTTTCGACGTCTGTTTAGTGTGGAGGGTTGTTGCCTGTTTGAGGCATTTGACTAACATGGCCGGTGTGCCTTTCACTTTTGCCCATTTAATTCACCTTTACTCTCCCAGACTCTTTTGCCAAGGTGTTTTTACTTTAGTAGCAACGAGCAAAAGAGTTCTGATTAGTCCAGAAGATGACAGAGACCGTGGCTGGTATGCCAGGTTTGTTGCTGCCCACACTATTGGTTTAGTGGGTGATAAAAATGTTCCCTTACCTTAGAAGTGGAATTTTGCACGTGAGTTTTCTTTTTAATAACTTTCTCGTACCTTTTTTCTTCAATTTTGATGACCATTATCCTAATTTTCCTTTTCTTTTCTAGCAACCATGGGAATTGTTGATGAAATTCTCAATTTTCGTGGTTGGGTAGGAAAATTGTTGAATACAGCCCCAATGGAGGGTAGATCTTGGAAAGCTCTCTCCTAGTGGTTTGGTTGGAAAGTGAAAACTCATGGTAAGAGTTTTTTTATTTATTGCTTCCTCCAGAACTTATTTTAATCCTTCTTTTTATCAGGATTTGTCATGCGAGGTATTAGTGCTGAGGCGGTCGTAGCTTCTAGAATTTATTTGGAAAGGGCCCAAGAGATAATTTTGGGCTCTTCATCGAAAAGAAAAGTTGTTGTTGACCAATATTCTGAAGAAGAAGAAGAAGAAGATGATGATGGGGGTTCTTTGGTAAAAAGGGCACGATCTCGTAGACGAATCATTTCTGATGATGAAGCCTCTTCTCCTCGTTGTATTCCTCTTACCGAGTCTATTGAAGCCCCGGTGATGATTCCTAATGATGTTGTTCCCGTTGCTGCTCATGATTCAGTTGAGCAACTTTTTAGCTGCGGGTTTGGAAGTGAAAATTTAGATCCGATTTCTGATAAAGCACCCCTTGCTTCTTTTTCTACTCCCGTTTTTGTGATACCTCATTTGCCAGTCTTGGCTATTACTGTTCCTCCCTAAGCTGCTTTGACTGTTTCTCCAGTTCCTCCTTCAACTACTCCTCCTTCAACTGTTCATTACACTGAGGTTGGTTCCTCAAGTAGAAGTGAAGCCATGAGGCAAGTTACCATTGAAGTTCCTGCTAAGGGAAACCTTTTGAGGAAATCAGGTCAAGCTGACATGTGGTTGAAGCCATTGATTGGTCCAGTTGAAAGAGCTAAACTTGATGGCCACAGTTCCTTGACTTTGATGAACGATATAGTGCATGCTTCTTTAAAGGTATCTCTTTTTTCAAACTTTACTTTACCTTTTTTCTATTTTCAGTGTTCTCGTCTTTCCCCTCTCCCTTATTTTTTAGGTCAATCTAATTGGCACAGAGATGATGAAGAGGGTTTCCCTCTCAGAGCAATTAGCGCGTGACTACCAAGTGGAGGCGAATAATTGGAAGGAACAGTTTGAAAGTCTTCAAATCGACATGGAAATATTAGAAGAAAGTAAATGTACCTTAGAGCAGCAGGTAAGGGCTTTGACTTTAGATTTGGCGGTTGAAAAGGCTTCATCAAATCAAACAGGTAAAGAAAAGAATCGTCTCGAAACCTCTTTTTCTGAGCAACTCTCCAAGGCAAGTGAAGAGATCAGAGAGTTGAAGGCTCTCTTAGATAAGAAGGAAGCATATGCTGGTGAACTCGTGCAGACTCTGACTCAAACTCAAGAAGACCACCGGGTATCTTCTGATAAAGTTTGCTCCTTAGAAAATTCACACGCTTCTCTTCAAACTTCTTATGAATCTGCCTATGCTGAAAATGAGAAGCTAAGAAATGAAATTGCTGACTAGGAAAGAGATTATGAGATTCTTAAAGATAAAACTACCATTGATATGAGTTGGGTGTTTTTAAACTCGCCATGATACCCTTGTTGAAGTTAGCCAGGAGAATTTCAACTTGGAATCTGAGTTTGCCTATAGCAAAGAGACTATTGAGAAAACTCAGCAGAACCAAGATTTTTCTTCTCCCGTGGCTGAAGCTTCTGGAAATGTTGAAGATGATATGGGTATCCCCACTCCTTCAAGTCAAGTTGAGCCTGATGCTGCTGATGACCCTGCTTCAGTTCCTTCAACTTCTTGGTGAAAAGTTTATGATGTTTGACTTCCTTTGTTTTTTTTTCTTTTTGGTGGTATGTGGTTGTAACCCTTGGTCTTTTTTAAGGGTTTGTTGAAAATGTTAAGTCCCCAAACCTTTCATGGGGTGCTTTGTATAAATAACTTTTGGTTTATGACTAAGTTCATATTTAGTCTATACTTTTTAATATTAAGAAGTTTCCGTTATTGCTCGAACTTCTGTTTTGTTTATTCTTGCTTTTATTTTTAAGGACTTACTGAATAACTTGCATTTTTATTTTTCAAAAATGCTTCTTCTTCTTTTTTTTTTAACTTCATGAATACTTGAATTAATCATGAATTTTATAAAAGAGGGTCATTTTAATTCGACACTTAATGAAGAAAACGTCTCGACTTCATAATGGTGTTAATGTACGATAAAAGAAATAGGAATACACATGTTTTTTAGAATAACTTCGACTAGTTTTTACTTAAACTTTGTCAAGTTTTAAATAACACTTTACATGTATTTGAATTACTTCTATAACTTTCTCGTAACTGTTTTCCTTATAACAGATTTCAAAAAAGAAAATGAACACAAGGTTTTTACTTATAACCCGTTTTAGTACATTGCATTTACCCTAACTATGATAAGGTTTTTCTTTGGCCTTAGCTCATGACTTTGCTCTGCACTTGACTCATTCAATGAGTAAACTTCTCAGGCTTGAACTTTGATTATTTCCCAATCTTCTTTGCCTTCTTTATACATATGTCTATGTATATTATATAGTCCCCCAAGTGTTTGAGCTTTGAAGTATGAAGTCTCGAGCGATTGATTGTTCCTCTCATTTGGTCCTTTCCCTGAAAAGGAAAAACACACGTGACTCGGAGGTGCGATTATAGATGAAGACTGCTTAACCCGTCTGAATTTCTATCAAAATAGTTGTAACCCTAGACCGGGAATTTTAATTTATTCCACGTGCCTTGTAGGTCGTGATTCATCATTTAGTACGGGCTAGCTTTTTGCCTATCATCTAAAATCGTTAGTAAAATTTTAATAATTCAAAAATAAAATTTTAAAATATGGATACCTGACCATGGGTATTCCTTAGAAACAGTATCTCTTCAGGTGAACGACATTCCAATGTGAAGGTAGTATCTTGCCATCCATCGTTTCTAGCTCGTATGCTCCTTTCCCTGCGATACCATGAATCTTGTAGGGTCCTTCCTAGGTTGGACTTAATTTTCCCGCATTGGCCGCCTTCGTAGATTTAAAAACTTTTTTGAGCACGAAGTCCCCAATCTTGAAGTATCTTAGGCGCGCTTTTCGATTGTCGTATCATTCCATGACCTGCTTTTGTGTTGCCATTCTTATTAATGCAACTTCCCTTTTTCCTTCAAATAGATCAAGGTTTATGCGCATTTATTCGTCATTGGATTCTTCTGATGCTTGTGTAAACCTCGTGCTTGGCTCTCCTATCTCAACTGGAATTAAGGCTTCAGCTCCATACACCAATGAGAATGACGTTTCTCCCGTACTTTTTTTTGATGTCATGCGATATGCCCATAAAACACGAGGTAGCAATTCTGGCCAATTACCTTTGGATTCCTCCAAACGCTTCTTTAAATTGTTGATAATGACTTTGTTTGTCGACTCAGCTTGTACGTTACCCACCAGATGATAAGGTGTGGATGTAACCCTTTTGATCTGCCAACTTTGAAAAAACTCTGTGATTTGTGCACCTATAAATTGCGGGTCAGTATCACACACGATTTCCTTTGGCACACCGAATCAACATATGATATTTCGCCAAATAAAATCTCTCACTTCTTTTTCTCATACCTGTTTAAATGCTCCGGCTTCTACCCATTTAGTAAAGTAGTCAGTGAGAACGAGCAAGAATTTTACCCGTCCTTTTGCTTGTGGTAGCAGACCCATGATATCCATCCCTCATTTCATAAAAGGCCATGGTGCAATGACCGGATGTAGCAACTCCGCGGGTCTATGCATGTTATTACCGTACCTTTGGCATTTATCACATTTAGCCATGAAATTTTCCGCTTCTTCTTCCATTTTAGGCCAATAATAACCTGCCCTAATCATGATTCTTACCAGTGATCTTCCTCCGACGTGATTCCCACAATGCCCCTAATGTATTGCTCTCATTACATATTCCGTCTGAGAAGGCCTGAGGCATCTTGCTAAGGGACCACCGAACATTTTTTGATAAAGATTGCCTTGCTTTAAATAATGTCGAGCAGCATTTTCTCGAAGCGCGTGAGGTTTTTTCTTGTCTTCAGGGATGGAACCACACTGCCAAAAAGAAACAATCTCGTTCCTCCAATCTCAGGTTAAGTTATTAAAATTTACCTCATTTTTGTCTGGATCGAGGACTGAATGAAACAAGTGATTACGGAAGCATTTTCATTGCTTACCACGTCTGCCGCAGATGCGAGATTGGCTAGGGCATCTGCCTCGACATTTTCATCTCTTGGTATCTGCGTGACCTTCCAGGTTTGAAATTACCTAATCAAATCTCGTACCTTCTCTAAATACTGTTGCATTCGTGCTTCCCTGGTAGTATAAGTCCCCAGCATTTGGTTAACTACAAGCTGTGAATCGCTTTTGATTACAATCTAATTAATGCCGAGTTCACGTGCCAGTTCTAAACCTGCAACCATAGCTTCATACTCTGCCTCATTGCTAGTTATAGAATGACATTTAATGACCTGTCGAATAGTTTCACCCGTAGGTGGTACCAAAACAATTCCTAAGCCTGCTCCCTTCACATTAGATGAACCATCAGTAAATAAGGTCCAAATTCCTGGATTAGATCCGTTGAACACACGTAATTCTTTTTCTGCTTCTAATTGCATTCCTTGTCTAAAATCAGCCACAAAATTTGCTAATACCTGAGATTTTATCGCGTTTCTAGGCTGGTATGTGATGTCATATTCACTTAATTCTATAGCTCATTTGGCTAACCTACCTGACAACTCATGCTTGTGTAATATATTACGTAATGTATAAGCAGTTACTACAGCAATAGGGTGACATTGAAAATAAGGCCTTAGTTTTCTAGATGCCATGATTAGTGCAAGTGCAAGCTTTTCTAATTGAGGGTACCGCATCTCCACATCTAATAATGATTTGCTGACATAATAAATTGTAGATTGTTTACCTTGTTCTTCACGAACTAACACAGAACTTACCGCTACTTCGGAGACAGCAAGATAGATGAGAAATCTTTCCCCAACCTTGGGTTTTGCGAGCAACGGCGGATTTGATATGTATGTCTTCAAATTTTTGAGTGCCTGTTGACATTCCTCAGTCCATTTGAACTGATCTTGCTTTTTAAGAGCTGAAAAGAATTTAAAGTACTTTTCTGATGATTTGGAAATAAATTTCCCCAAGGCTGCAATTCTTCCTATCAACCTCTGCACTTCTTTTTTACTTGTAAGCATGTCAGGGATTTCTTTATTGGCTTTAATCTGTGCGAGATTTACTTCAATACCAAGGTTAAAACAAGAAGACTCAAAAACTTACCTGATGCAACACCGACACATTTCTCAGTATTTAATTTCATATTGAATTTTCGTAAGACCTGAAACATATCAGACAAGTGTTATATATGATCCACTGAATGTTGAGTTTTAACGAGCATATCGTCTATATAAACCTCCATAGTTTTTCCCAAATCTTGAAACATTTTGGTCACTAGTCTTTGATATGTTGCACCAGCAGTTTTGAGACCAAAAGGCATTACTTTATAACAGTAAGTCCCCCTGTCTATTATAAATGAAGTTTTTTCTTTATCTATAGGATCCATTTTGATCTGGTTGTATCCTGAATACGCATCTAAAAATCTTAACAACTCATGACCTGCAATAGCATCAATTAGTTGATCTATATGTGGTAATGGAAAAGAATCTTTAAGACAAGTTTTATTAAGGTCTGTGCCGCCAATTACAATTCTTTTTCGGTACCACAACAGTATTGGCTAACCAATTAGGATACTTTACCTCGCGAATAGACCCAATTTTCAGTAATTTTTGGACCTCATCTTGAATCACCTGATTTTTTAAAGTTCCTTGCTTTCTCTTCTTTTGTTTGATAGGTGGATATGATGGATCTTCATTTAATTTGTGAGTCATTACCTCTGGTGGTATTCCTGTCATATCAGAATGGGACCAAGAAAAATAATCCACGTTAGTTTTCAAAATTCAATCAACTTACCTTTCATGTCTTGGCTTAGATTGGCCCCTACGTAGAGTTTCCTTTCAGGCCATTGTGTAAATAACTCTATAGCCTCCAGTTCTTCAATCGTTGTTTTGATATTTTTGTTTTCCTCTAGTTCCTGAATGGAATCGGGCCTTGAGTCCACATCTATTCGCCCTTGTTTAGTTGAGGCTTGTGTTGTGGTATCCTCAACTGGATTCTGTAACTGCTATTTTTCTTCATTTCTCGTACTTGAATCTGCTACGGAGTTGATGCTCCTGGATGTCTGTTGATCCCCACGGATTTGACATATTCCCCATGGTGATGGAAATTTAATAACTTGATGTAAGGTAGACGGAACAACATCCATCTCGTGAATCCATAGTCTCCCAAGAATCATATTGTAAGCCATCTCCATCTCTACCACCTGAAACTTTGTATCTTTGACAACTCCTTCTGCGAATGTAGCAAGTATTACCTCCCCTTTCGTCACAATGCTGGAATTGTCGAATCCAGACAAAGTATGCGCCTTTGGTACTAATTTATCTTCAGCTTGCATCTCGTGTAGTACTCTTAGCAGAATAATGTTCACGGAACTACTTGGATCAATCAAAACTCGTTTTATATTAGTATCATATACAAGTAGAGATATTACCAGTGCATCGTTATGTGGAGTTAATACGCCATCCGCATCTACATCATCAAATGTAATACTTTCTTCCTCTAAGACATGTCAAACCCGCTTCCCATGGGTAATTGTGACCTTTGAAACTTTATTGGCTATTGTGTACATCACACCATTGATTTCTTCACCTCCACTTATAACATTAACGGTCCTTTTGGGAGAAGGTGGTTTAGGGGGCTCCTGCCTATTCTTCATGTATGCTTGCTTACCTTTCTCACTGAATAATTTGGTGAGATATTCTTGCTTTAACAGATGATCAACTTCACCTTGTAGCAACCTACAGTCTGTCGTTTTATGACCATGATCATTGTGAAATTCGCACCAGTGATCAGGATTGCGCCTGTTTGGATTTGATTTCATTTCTTTTGGCCACCGCACCTTATCACCCATGCTTCTTAAAACAGCTACGAGCTCGGAAGTGCTTACATTAAAATTATAACTGCCAAATCTTGCCTTCAAGTTTCTATCATCATCCCGTGACTCTCGTGTGTTTCGATCATTCCCAAATCTTGATGATGAGCCCGACTCTCTATTCCTCGATCTATGATCGTACCTTGAATTGTCCTGTTTTGATCGTGAATCTTTTCCCGCTGGGCCCATATATGGTTCGTATCTATTTTTACCGGACCTTCTTTCGGTTTCCGCCCGTCTCAAACTCACCTTTTCCTCTTTTTGAGACCGTGAGATAATATCTTCTTCTATCCTTAGCTTCGTGCTATACTTGTTGTAAACGTCATTCCACGTTGTTGTTGGAAATTCATGAAGACTTTCCTTGAGTCGCCTCGTGGCTTCTGAGCCTTTTTCATTCAAATTACTAGGGAAGGCTATAACTGCCCAATTGTCTGGTACATGCGGTAACGTCATTCTTTCACGCTAGAATCTATCCACGAACTCTCTAAGCAACTCTGAGTCCCATTGCTTGATTTTGAAAATATCTGCCATTCTTTTTTTGACTTTTTGAGCTCCCCAATGTGCTTTGATAAATGAATCTGCAAGCTCAGCAAAAGAATTTATGGAATTTTTGGGTAAAAGAGAATACCATGTTAATGCTCCCTTAGTGAGTGTTTCACCGAATTTTTTGACCAATATTGATTCAATTTCTTGTTTGGTCAAGTTGTTGCCTTTTACGCCTGTTGTGAATGCAGTCACGTGGTCTCGTGGATTAGTAGTTCCATCGTATTTTGGGATATCGGGCATTTTGAATTTCTTTGGAATTGGGAGGGGAGCAACACTTGGCTTCTAAGGTTGTTGTGAATATTTATCCATATCTATCCCTTTGATTACGGGCGGTACTCCAGGTATTTGCTCTATGCAGTCACTTTGCTCCTTGAGTTGTTTCTGCAATGTTAATACTAAATTTTATAAATCAGAATTAACTAAGTTACCTGGTTCTCCATCTCGTGACTCGCTAGGGATTCCACCACTTCCTGAATTAGCAAGCCCAAAACGAGGTTTCTCCAAAGTATTGTTATTTGGAGTTGGTGTTGGTGGTCCAACAGGTAATTGGCTGACAAAGGCCTCAAGAGCTTTATTGACCTGTTGAGCGATTAGCTTTTGCAAAGCTTCATTGATAGCTTCATCATTTTCAAATTGATCATTTGCTTTTGAATGAGATCCATCATGAGTTCCTTCTCGAGACCGCCGAGAGGAGCTTTGTGGAAAAGGGATCGGGGTGCGATCATCCTGTGGATTCCCCTAGAGTTGATGATTTCCCTGGTTTCCTTGGTTTCCTTGGGTGTTGTCATTAATGTTTGACATGGTTGATGCAACAAAAAGGTTAGGGTAAGAAAGAATAGATTATCAGATTCCCGGTAACGGAACCAATTTGTTTAACCAAAAAGTGGAATTTCGGTCAAAGCTTTATTTTAGAAGAACTGGGGTTACTGATAATCAATATATAAAATGAATAAAAGAAATTGGCTTTGATAATAATAAGATAAACAGAAGCAAACAAAGTAATTCAGTATTTTTCAGTGATCTTTTATGTGTTTACAAATGATCAGTCTTCTCCTTTTTATAGTTATTTCTAAAGTATACGTTTTGCCTTTGTCATAATAAACAATTAAAGGCACTAACTACGTTACAATAGTAATCATTATAATTCAATACAGATTTTCTAACATTTTTAGTATTTAATACTTATTAAATATTGTATCCGTACTCTCTTGTACTGTCAGATTCATTCTCCTTAATTTTTGGATTCAAATAGGTACGAGCGTCGAGTCTTTTGAATATCTGCTCATGCCTCTGCTCGTATCTGTTGCGACTCGTACCTCTTTGCTAATCGTCAATCTTTGACCAGCCTTCGTGTCATGACACGTAATCTTTCAATCACTTCAATATATATAAACTCAATCTTTCACAATACAAACTCATGTGGAAACTCAGTCCAATATAATGGCAAACGAAACCTTTTGCTAGGCCTGTCCAATTTATCACCAAACACTAGAAAATCTTGCATAGACCAACTAGAGTTTTGAGGCTGGACCATCTATCTCTAACAAGCTACAAGCCTTTAATGTTTGTTTTTGAAGAACTAAACCTAAATAACCGCTCATCTAATCACTTAGATATAATATATACATAATTTATGTATTATAGTGTATAATCTATATATTTTTAAAAGAAAATAATGAACTTGACCGGCTATTTGTGTAAAGATCCTTTGTTTTACCTATCCTATTTTTAAGACCCATGAGGTACTTTGAAATGTAAAATATTTAATTTGTACATAGTTTAGTGAACAAGTCAGATGTTGTTTCTTGTATGTCTTCTGCTTCTTCCATGTCTTCCGCCTTTTCCGTCTTCTTCTGTAAAACCTCTATGGGACTTGTAGCTTTCTTCCTCACTATTTCACCACCAGATTCTCCCGTTTTCTCCTGCTTTTGTAAAACCGCAATGGAATATTTGTAGCTTTCACTACTAGAAATTGGGCCTATGGGAACAGTTTGTTGGCAACGGTTGATATAACTGTTGCTATAGATGGTCTATTACAACATTTATAATCGTTGCATAGGGTATGGATCCTGTTGAGACACTTTTGTAAGTAAACCGTTGTAGTAGTGTTAGAATCGTTCCATTAGTCTTTTCTATAGCCACGGTTTTCATAACCATCACAATAGGTATATCTATGGAAACGGTTATCTTAAAATAAAATCTATTGGGACGGTTCAGATTCCCTCCTTATTTTCCCTTTCTATTTTTCTCAAATCCCTAACCTTTTGAGTGGAGTTTTATTTTAGTTGCTAATATTTCTAAGCCTGATGAGAGACAAAGTAGTACTCTAAGACCTTTTGTTGCCAAGTTCAAATCGATAGTTGAATAAAAAATATAGCATCTTGATATAACACTCCTAAAGAAGACTCCATCGTTTTGAAGCGATAATATGGAGGTCTATTCTGCCTATGGAGGTCGCGAATCTGGACTTCTAAAGAACATAGCTTTTTCTTCTATAGCTAGGTCCCATTTCGCTGGTAAAGGTCGCCGATCTGGGCTGCTAAAAGAACTCATTGTTTTCTTGCACAACTAAGTCTATTATCGAGCAAAGCCAACCCCATTTCACATTTAGTTCTTTTCGGGTTAGTGATTTTCATATGTACTGCAGTTTTCTTTTTGGGGGTTTGGGGGTTTCTTCTAATTTGTTCAATTTTATCTCATCTAAATAGTTAGTAGACTTGCTGGATTATCTCTTCCTACTCTGTGTGTAAAATGATTTTGAATACCCAATTTTCTATTAGCGAGTTGTTTGCTTGGTTGTATACTAAAATTGTGCTTACTCAAATTTGTCATGTATATTAACTATTCGACGAAATGCCGACCCATTAGCAATGGTTACTCAAATCTTATTTTTTGCTTGAATGTATCTCAATTTACAAATATTGATATGTAAGCCTGAATGCAATCTTGATGCCTCTGTTCTCTTTATATGTTAATCTATTAGGAAGAAGAGATATTGACGAATATTAAGCTTTAGTGACCTTATTTCATTCATGGTTGACCAAATAAGATATTATTAGTTATAGTTCATTTGGAAGTTGTACTCTTTTTAGTCTTTGAATTATCTAATTTGTGGCTATATCATCTTTTCATTCGGAAAAAAACACAAAAGTAATTCCTTTTTTGGAAATGGAATATGTCATTAGTCATTTAGAAATAGAAATTAGAATTGCATATTACAATTGCTACTGAAAGTTTAAAGATTTGTCAAAGTTGAAGTTTACTTTGATGTTTTTTTAAACTTTGAAAGATTAAAAAATTTACACTTGTTATGAGTATATGACAAAGAGAAAAGATGAGTTCTATCTATTGGGGTAATGTCTAATAGTTTAACTTTATTTTTCTCAGATTTGAACAAGGAGGCTTGAAATGGTCCTTTTTCTGTTAAAGTGGTGTGATTTACCTTTTCACTTCATTCATATAAGTTTGATTGAGCTTAGATATCTTCTCAATCATATTTGGTTTTCTGATTTATAATCGATTTGCTTGGAATCATAGGGATTTGCTTGTTCCTAAATCCTAGTTACAGTTACATACAGCCTAATAGAAAGTAATACGGAAAGGAGCATTTTGTGGACATTATGGCCGGGGACTTATGGTAAATTTAAAAAGTCTTGTTTCTAACTTGTAGTTTATTGTATATTTTAGTGTACAACATCATTGGCAATAGTGGAATCAAATGCTATCGAATTTGTGCTAAGGCTTTTTGGTAGCAAACGGGCACAACCAGTAGTGCAAGAATCTGCTGCGAAGGGCATTTTACAGAGGTTACCTGCTGGACATTTGCATAGTTTTAGATTCAAGATTATCTCGAAGGTACTATACTACTATCTCCTTTGTTTTTCTAATTTTAGGTCTATCTCATTGTCCCTTTTTTTTATGGAATTGGTAATTTGTAGTTTCTGTTTAAGGTTCACTACTTCTATTGATTTAATTAATATATAAATGCTTAAGATCGCTAAAAATATCATTCTTGAAGAACTAGTTGATTGTTTTGGTTATAACACAAATAGAATCTGTATGTGTTCTTCACTGTGGATCTTAATGTGTTGTCCTCGTTGTGAAGTGAAGGAAATTTATGGTTGATTTATATTGTTTTGCATGAATTGTAGTTGTTCATTAATAAGTTCAAAATTACCAGTCACTGCTTTGCAAAGTCTCCGGGCCTTCAGCTTAAAACTTGAACAAAAACTTCCACTTACATATTTTCAGAAATATCCTTGAAAGCTCGGGAGCAAAATCATTCAGAGTAGAAAAGGTCATTAAAAGTAAAAATCTAGACCTTTAAGAGCACCACTACATCCAATATTTTCCGTGAATCCTCAAGCAAATACAGTTCATGAAGCTGAAAAATTGATTGTTTAACACACCATGTTGTAAACTCATCTATGAAAACTCATATTTTCATCAGAAGCCACAAAAAAGGCTGGAACACATCATTTCCCGCTTATTTTAACTTTGATTGTTATCTTTACATATTTATCGTAGTTTCTCGATACTACGCATTAAAAAAATTTAGGCGGAATTGTCTAGTTTGTAAGTTCATCTCTAGGAACCTTCCGTTGACATCTTTGATACTATTTAAAAATTACTAAACTGAATTTCCTACTTTCCTATACTTATTAATTTAACTTGATATTGAACCCTCAGAAATCATGAAAAGTACCTATATGCCTATCATGATAATGAAGAAATATAGTACCACACGGTAGTGCTATAATTTCCCTCATATTTCTTCTTTAACTTTAGGTTCAGGAAAAATATATTGTGCAGAATTAACTTACATCTAAATGTATAGTACTGATAAGTTAAAATTTTCAGCGAAAGCTAATAGCAGGTAGTGATCCATAGGGTATTACAATTTTATAGAACCATACTTTACAAATTAGAGGGAATAATTTTGTTGTTTTTGCCTACTATATTATCTAGCAAGTGAAATCAAAGAATTCTAACAGGGAAATTGAATTCAACTCTTTGCAACGCTTTTATTCTAAATTTGTGATAAGAATATGCTAAATTTAATCGCTAGAAATTACTTATTGAGACTAATTGATGGATATGAATATGCGAAATTGGATATGAAACTAACCATGTGAGTTTGTTAGGTTTTGATTTTGTGTTTGAAACCATGAGGTTTTCCTTGTTCGATCTTTGCTATCGATATTCGATGTCGCTGTCTTGGTTATTCTGAAAATCATTTCGCTGCTCCTTTTTTCTTTCTCTAGTAATATTTTTGATAAACACATTCTTTTACTTCTGTCCGATTATGCTTGTGCTGCTTTCACTTAAAATGAAAGGATCTATGGATAGAAGACATGGAAGCACCTAATACGATGAACTTATAAGTTTGTATTTATGGTCCAATTGAAATCAGAGTTGCGGCTCGTGGCTGCTGTTTTTCCCCTTCTTCTTCTACTTCACTACTACTAGTTTTTTGCGTCTTTCACTTGCTTGTTGTTGTTGTTGCTGCTGTTTTTCCTTCTTTTACAGCTTTTTATTTGTCGAAAAAGCCGTGCATACTTAGCTCGTTGCTGCTGTTTTACCCCTTCGTTTTCTACTTCATTGCTGCTATGTTTTGCGTCTTTCACTTGCTTGTTGCTGTTGCTGCTGTTTTTCCTTCTTTTACCCAATTATAGCTTAGGTACTCCATCATATTTCTTATTACAGGAAAGTGTTTAGGACGTTAGATCATCATGATCTATTTAGTATCATAAATATTAAACAAATCTGGACATCATTAAGTGAAAACAAATTTGCTTGGAATAAAAATGTTTCCAGACCAACGATACTCTGCAAGTTCAATATAGTTGCTGAACCAACTCCAATTCTAAATGATCAAAGAAAACTTCACTTGTTATAACTTCTTATAGAATAATGATGTTTTAAGCAGATTAAAATTTTTGGGATAGTCGTATTTACAAAGGAAACTCTGCCGAAAATTCTAGGAATTTAGAGAGTTAGAAAATTTGTCATTCAATTATCTTAAAAAAATTATTTAATTATTTCTGATTGTCTTTTGTAGGTGCAACGATTGCGGATGAAAGCAGTGAAGAAGACCTTACTTGAAAGTACTATTATCGTGTTCAATATTTTATTTTATAACTTTTTGTATGCAAACTCATCTATTTTGACTTTTGAATTGTTGATCAAACAATGTATTCATATTTTGTTTTTGTATATGGATAAAGCTAGTTGAATATTTTTATTTTATTTCGTGGTTTATATAATTTATGGTATATTAAATTACATTGCATAGGAATATATTCCTCATTTTGCTTCAATAAATATCAAAAACGATAATTGTGAATTGTTGCAATAGAGAATATAACCGTTCCAATAGACCTAAAATAATAACAGGAGCCCCTAATAACTGTTGCAATATGTTGCAATAGCCGTTGCAATAGGATAATGATAATTGTTGGAATATATCACAAAACCGTTGCAATATACATGAAAACCGTCGCAATAGACTAAGAAAATCTCTAGTATAATGATACCACAACGGTTTATAACTGTCCCAATAAAACCGAAAATCGTTCCCAAAGATGGAACAATGGTAGTAGTTCCATAACCGTTACAATATCCCTCTATGGAGTTGGTTTTGAAACCGTTACAAATAATCGTTCCAAGTGACCTATTGTCACGCCAGATCCCGGAACGGTTCCGAATCCGTCTCAGTATCCCTATAGGGCGGTTAATGTATCTATTGCCACGATTTTGAAAGGGTTTCCATAGGCTTAGTTTCTAGTAGTGTTTCTTTCTCACTATTCACCATAAGATTCGAACTACCAAACACTATAGAAACTACTTGAAACCAATCGTGAGCTCCACCATGAAACCACCTAAAAATACCGCGGTCCATCTCCAAAACCAAAACTGAACCACCAAACACTATCCATCCACCACCCAATCCTAGCTCTAACGGTTATGAAGTTTTGCACTATATCGTTTGAAGTGGTGTCTGGAGTGTAGTTGAAATTCAGATTCGATTTTGAAGTTACATTGAAGTGATAGAAGAAATTCAGACCCCAATTTTCTGAAATTGTATTAAAGTGATAGAAGCATTTTTTATCTAATTCTGAAGTTACACTTTGAAGCGATAGAAGAACTTCATATATATCTGATTTTTTGAAGTTGCATTGAAGCAATAAAAGAACTTTAGATTCGCTTCTTGAAATTGCATATTGAAGCAATAGAAGAACTTCTAATCTTATAAAACCCTAAATTTGTAACTTCATACATGAATTCTAAATTGTATTCCGAAGTTGTTTTACAAATTTTTATACAGTGCGCGTAAGACATTAATGATGGCCCTAAAATCGGGTATATCGCCACTTCTCCCTTTAAAATGATTATAACAAGAAGAACTTTATTGCACCAATTACCGTAAGTTTTTTTAATACTGCGAGTTTAATATGCATCGGTTTACACTAATGGAACAAGTAGGGGTAGGGTGGGCTAGGAAAAAGAGAAAATGTATGTCTTATACTATCTGAAATAAGGAGGCTACTAGAGAAAATTGAAAAAAGTGTCACAAAATTATGCATAATAAATTGGAAAATCATATAAAGATATATAGAACTTGCTCACCAGTAATCTTTGTTACACTTCCATGTCAATGATATTCCAAATTACTGGAATCTGTAGCTTTTTTCATAGCAGTAACATGGTTATTAACTAAAATGCAGAAGTATAGTGAAAGGAATTTCAAATTTCAAGGCTAAACACCAATAAGTGAACAGCAGCTAAAGAGACCATTTTCACTCAACTAAGATGACTGCTTCACGGTTTGTTGTACTTTCCAAAAAGATGAGTAAGCCCTCCTCTCCAACCCCATTTTCACTTATTACCGAAAATTACGTACCTAGGGATTTTTACCTTCCTATACCCTCCCTAATCAAGTTTTAATTTAATTATATGGTCATATATAATTTACCAATTATATACAAATTAGTTTTAAATGAATATTCCTTTAAATTAGGAATTGAATAAGGAATCAGTTATTTCTCACCTTTGTTCTCTCTGTCCTTCTCTCTCTCTCATGCGTCCTCTCTCTCTCTCTCCGTCTCTCTTTATCTCTCTATCTCTAATTCTCTGTTCTTTCCCCAATTTTTCTTTCCTCTAATGTTCTCTACTTTTTATCCTTTCATATTGTATATATTTTTAATGGAATTCAGCAATGGATTTCAATCGTTTTACTATAGGGTTTTAACTTAGCAATTTCCTTTCATGTTGCACAATTGGTGTTCATATTAAAATTATCAAACAATAAATTTTGAAGGTGTTTGACTCTCCACCATTGACACCCATTAAAAAGCTTGAAGCTTTGAATTCGAATTTTTGTTTTCAAAACCATTATTTGTTTGAATTGGGTGTTATTTCAAACAATTGTGAATATTATTTGGAGTTTATATCTCAATTTTAAGGGTATTTGGTGAAGATTACACTTGATTTTTGGCTGAATTTCAAGTTTAAACTCGAATAAATAGAAGAATAACATATGACATACAATATACTTACGAAATTGTAGTAAAGTTATATTATAATTATATGTAATGTATTCTGTTCTAGTTATATTTTTTTTTATTTGAATGTTGTATGAAAGTTGAAAAATAATTGTATAATATATGAATCGTTGTATAAAATTTGTATTTAAGTTATCAATAATATTTTTTTTACATAAAGTTGTATGTATCAAAATTGGAGTAAGAGAGAAAGTTTTGATTGGAATTTTAGAGAACAAGAAGCAGACACCACATACAAAATATATACAAATCAGATACAAAATATACAAAAGACATATTGTATAAAAATTTTATGAAAATTGTATTTAAGTTATATGATGTTACAGTTGTATTTAACTGGGTATAAATAATGTATGAAAGTTGTAGATAAGTTGTAAATAAGTTGTATACTATATAATTAGTTGTATGAAATTTATTTTTACTATGTATGTTGTTGTAGATATTCAAATTTTATTAAATTTGTACGAAATTTATTTTTAATTTGTATGTTGATGTACCATACATTGTTCTTTTCTCAGTTGATTTATTAAGGAAAGAAAAGTAGAGAATAAATTCCAAATCGACTCATGTACACTGATTCATATTTGTTTGAACGGAAAAACTTGAATATTGATGGGAACTGAATGATTTGGGTGGAGAAATTTCGTGTTTCACATTAAAAGTGCCATCGTCACGCTTCGAAAAAACAGAGTTTTATGTGAGATTTGAATTTGTGTGAGGAATTAATTGGGTAGCATAGATTCTTATTGGAAATACTAATACAAAGTTGAATTCGAAATTTGGAGGCGATTGGATTTTATTTAAAATCTGCTAAAACTTCGAATCTGCTCAATACGCTTTTTGATTCAACTACGATTGGTGTTGTAGTTTGATAATGTTGTTAAGAAATTGTTCAGTAAAAGAAGAGTAAAGCAATCGTAGAGATGGAAACAAGGATAAATTTTGGCAATAATTGCATTCAAAACTGTTGTCATATTATAGCGTATCTTTTTTTTGTAACTGAAATTCCGTTTGTTATGATTTAAAATAGGTAATACAAAATTGGAAGGAGTCTTTTTTTAAAAAAGCAAAACATGAGAAAAGATATTATAAATCAATAGTATTCTCTTATGTTGCACTTAATATCTGTAGAAATTACAGCCAAGGGGAGTTGTAAATGAGAATGACTACAGATTTAACTTGATGATATTTATAAAGTCCTTACGTTCCCAAATCCCTTTCAAAGCCGCTGCTTTTGTATCCTCCAGATGGACAATCCGGATCGAAAGCAAAGTAACAGTTTATCCAGATAACTCCAGCTCGAATCGATCTTTAAACTATGCTGGCAATGTTCAAGTTATTTGTCATGGAAGGAGTCTTATTAAAAGAGTAATGAAGAGAAAATAGGAAAAAGATGTAACTAAATCATCTAATTTAAGGCACTAATAATGTATTGTATATAATTTGTAAGTAATCCTTATTTACGGCGGGTAATATATAAAATTAGGACAATTTGAGTAAAGAAGTTTTAACTATTGTATAGGAAGGAAAAAAATTCCTGTATAAATTTACCGAAAAAGGATCAAAACTACCCCTAACTTTTTGGATTTAGTATAAAAATGCCTTCCGTCTGCCCATTGAGTCAAAAATACCTCCGCTGTTTTCTTTTGGCCAAAAAAGGCCTTATAAACTAACAGATCATTTAAGACAAAATGAAAGAAGACCAAAACTGCCCCTGATTTATTGGATTTGATTAATAATATCCTTTGTTTATCACATATCAAATATGACCCACCAATCTCTAAAGATCCAATCTTATAAAATTACAATGTAGATGATAACATTTATTGTTGTTAAGCCTGGGGAACTATCTTCCAAGAGACAAAACTGTAGAAATGGTGATACTATATTTAAATTATAGTATAAGTTAACACTTCTATACTGTATTTAACAATTGACTCCTTACTAAAAGCTCTTGGGTTCAATATTTAGAGAGGTAGAAATTGAATTTCTTAGTATAAGATAACACTACATGGGGTTTAAGTTATATATGCAAAAAGTTTCAATTTTCTTACACTATCAGTTTTTAACCTAGGAAAAAATGACCTCATAGTAGTAACGATACAGTTATTGACAAGTGAATCGATTTGATCTCAAAATGATAAATAAATTAAACAAGAATGTAAGACTTAGTGTTAAAATCGAGATAAGACAACAGAAATTCTGGTTCCGGGAGCAGAGTTTCCAAAGGCAGTAGTAACGATATTAATAAGCAAGAAGATACAATATTATTGAGCTTTGAACAGTATATAGCATAAGCTTGTTAGAAAATTATCCCTCTTACAATGGTTGTTGAACTCACTATTTATAGTTGTTCCTAGGGAACAAGGTCCTAGGATCAAGCCTCTCTTAAATGATAATTATTGGGGTCATTGAAGAACATGTAACAATAGGCAATGAATGTCATATTCTCTGTAACGGACAATGTACTTATGCTATAGAATATTCTCCACTAAATGTTACCGGTTAACATGCACTTATTTTGTATTTATGAACAGTATTCCCTTCGGGATCAAATGAGATTGCTGCCTTCAGACCTGATTACCATTTGCCTCGCTTTCCATCTGCCTCCGTCTCCACGTGTCGCATTATTATGCGAGCATTTAATATGAATATATTTTACCATATATAGATAGTCCTCCTACTTTCCGGTGGCACATCCTTGTGTCACCGGAAAGTTAGTGAAGATACCTTTCTTGGCGGAAAATATTTTGACCCCCTTTGAAAAGTTTCTGACGATTGATTAGACGTACGTGTCTCCGCATTTAATACCCCGAACACGCGTCATCCCATGATTCAGCAACACTTTTTCCGGTTCTCGAGGTAATGATGGCCACGATTTTAGCCGCCTATTCCTTTACTTATATGTATTAATCTTCTCCTTTTACACTTCATAATTTTCTAAACTCTCTTTACTCAACTCACACTTGTTTCAACTTCCTTTAGTCTTCTTCTTCGGAGAAAAAAAACCCTTACTTTCTTCTGATAATAATAGCTTCTTCTTCCAGAAATTCCAGTGCTTCAAAGAACAAAGAAAACACTGATGATGATGCTCCTCCTACGGTGAGCACCATTATTCCTAGTAGGCTTACTATAACTAAAGACTTCGAAGAGAAGTGTCACGCTCCAAACCTGGGGAGGCGTGGCTGGCACCCGGTGCCTAGCTGGCCCGAGCGAACTACTCTGTAACTCAAAATCATTCGATTAAAACTAGAACATACATAGGTCGAGTTGGCTGAATTCATTCCTTTTTGTAATTATCATAGGCTAACATGGCCACAACTCATAATGTACAACTGTAAGTGGGAAACATTGTATCAATAAACTATCGTTCTTAAGACGTGAACACATATGGGTCGTTAAGGCCTTTGATATGCTGTACAAACTGAACCTCTGTCTACAAAGCCTCTAAGATTATTTGACATCAAATGGGACAGGGTACCTGCCTACCCATAAGTCTGAAGTAAAACTCTGACATAATGGCTCATAGACTCGGCTGCACTCCGAATGAGATGGAGTCTTGTCGATCCTTCGTTGAATGCTAACCTCGTCTACTATGAGGGCTCATCAAATTGATTGCTTATACCTACAGGCATGAATGCAGCGTACACAACAAAAGAACGTCGGTACGAATAATGTACCGAGTATGTAAGGCATGTAAATCAATATATAAAGGACATGAAAGAAACATGGAGTACATGACTCAACCTGTAAGTCTGGATAACTCTGTATATCATTTAATACTTATAGTGTCATGCATATGCGTATGAATGTCATGTCGTGCATAGGTACATGTGTTCATAACATCATCAAGCCTCTGAGGGCATCCCATCATATCATCTCGGCCATTGTGGGAAAAATCATCAACGTATACCAGCTGATCGGGTGATGGTGCGTACATAAACCTGATTTTTAAACAAAACCAATCAGAATTATCCAAATCCAAACACCAAATCCAATAAAACTCTATCTATAATCTAAAATTTTCTTCCCAACTTAGTTATCTGAACTTAATTACAGAACCCCGTTAGCCCAAAACCAAATCAAACATAATGTATCTCCAAGATATATTACTTAGTGGGTATGCAGCAATATATAGATACGCACCTTAATTTTAATCCTTAATTTGCGCTGCCAAGTCTCCATAAACGACACGTGTATGTTGTCCCCTCTAACACTTATCCAAATCTCTCTTAATTAATTATCCACAAAATTCAATTTACAAGTTAATCTCCCACTTAAAAATCAATAACTACCCAATTATCCATATAATTAAGAATTATCTCAAATTACTTAAAATACGACTCACTTTTAACTCACTTTATACACCTTACTATAATAGTTATGTGGTATATTACTAGTCCATAAATACCGGACATTATTGCTCAGACCGTATTTTATCTCCAAATATCAAACTTCGACCAACTTCATTTTCTTCAACTCGTTTACCCTGTCACCTTCTTGACTTTACTTATCACTTGTTATAAATATCACAAATACTTATAACCTCAAAAATAGTCTTGTCATCATCCTAAAGTACTACTATTAAAGTATTAAAATATTAATAAAGCATGGTACTATATAAAATCAATAAATACACTATTATTTTGTTAAAACGTCCATGTAAATATATATATTCTCAACTTCTAATTTTCCTAAACTCATATAAAGAGTATATATTTTCGTACGCTTAATTCTTAAAATAGTAAAAAGATAACCTTCTTTTCTTGTGAGAAAATAATTTTTATCTTTACAATAAAGAAAATCTCATTTATAAACTTTCTCATATTATGTGTATAATTTAACATATTTGAAAATAGTAATAATGGTAGCTATACAAAATTATACTTATAAAACTTTTATTAAAATATTGCACTTAAAAGAAAATACCACACTAACATAATATCTAATAGTATCAAGGTTGTAAATTTACAGGATCTCATAATAATAATTATGTCTTAAACCCTCTATAGCCTCCTAATAGACATAATCCCTTCGAACTCACGTGGATTTACTACGGCACATCCTAATGCTAAGGTAAGGGATATAACAAGAAGTACCCTTCTACTAACCCCCTCATATGGACTGTTGGGGTATATTCTTCTTCTATCTATCCTTCAAGCATCCCTGCTTTGAAGGAAGACTGTGGTTGTCAAGATTTGAACATCATCGCTTCTGACCTAGCAGAGCGGGTAACCTTTTCCAAGAAGGATTTTACGTATGCTTATATGTACCCCTTCACTTTGGGCTCGTTCTCACTGATCGAGGGACTTGACTCAGTTATCTTGGATTTTTGCATCCGTTACCAAGTCTGCTTGGCACAGGTGAGCCCTTTTGTGTGGTAGACGGTCGCTTGTCTTCGGCGTCTATGCCAGAAGAATGGAGATATCTGTGGCTCGGCTAACGAACCTTTATTCCCCCCAGATTTTCCGTGGGGGGATGATAAACTTCAGCAAGCGTGGTCACCATGCTTTGCTAACCAGCATGGACGATGATAACGACTGTAGATGGATGGAACAGTTCGTTGCAGTCACCACTAAGGACATCATCCCGGTCACGACTCCACCCTTTCCTGAATCATGGAACCGTACTTGTAAGTTCATCGTCTGTCTTTCCTTCTAGTTAAAGATTGTCCCATGCTATTACTAATTCTTCTTCTTTCGCTATTTCAGCAACTCAGTTGATACCACCAAGGGTTGAAGGCTTGGATCAGTGGGTCCAGAAGATTTTGGATGTCACTATGCCTGAGACCCACAAGTGGAAAGAACTGGTCCTTAAATACGGGTGGCAGGCCAAAAATCATTATAGGTTGAACTTATCTTGTTTTTACTTTTCGTATTGGAAAATTGGTTATCTTTTCTTTCCTGTTGAATTCAGGTCTTCGCAGGGCTGTGTTACTATCCCCGAGGTTGCTGGATGAGCCTTTTACCCGAATAGGTGTCATCGGACCTGCTTCCAGTGCAAGTGTTCTTCTCAGAGTCCCTAGCCAAAGAACAAGGAACAAAAAAAGTGACATTTCTCCATGGCTGAGGGCAAAATAGAAGGCAAAAAGCGTCGCGCCCGAGCCATCTGTGGATACTGTGGTGATGAGCCTCGCACCCGAGCCAGCCATAGACACTATGATGATCGATGATGATGGAGGAACGAGTGATGAGAGGGCTTCTCTATATAGAAGACGACGACCTTCATCAGCTCAACAAAATGTTTAATCTGTTCCAAGTCCCAATTGCTATTTTCGGTACCATGAGGCTGGGTACCGAGTCTCTATCATCTTTGGTTAATGAGCAACCAACAACTAGCACTGCTTTTGCCGCAGCTACTTCTCAACCTATAACAATATCAGCTTCATCTCCTTTTTCGCTAACTTTGACTTCACCACCAGCAACTGCTACATCATCTCCACCGGATGTAGTCGTCCGAGATGAGGACGTCCTCTTTCCCAGTCCCCCGTTCATGGGAATATGGGACATAATTATTCTGCCCCCTCCGAAAATCCTCAAATGAGGAAGAGTATTTCCTTCTCGGTTTCTACCAGATGCCATCTATTGTTCCGGTTGGTGGAACTTGCTAATTATCTGAAGCCTCTGGCTTCAGAAAAGAATAAGAGTGAAATACAATCTCTCTTGGGAGAGTGTATGGTGAACAATGCCATGCACAATACATTGGCGATATAATCTTTGTTTCCTCTGTTGTTTCTTCTATCTTTGTTATGGCAAGATTTTTAGTTTGTACTTCTATTTTGTAGGCTAACTTCCTTGCTTTAGGTGGCCTTCAGAGGTTGATCCTTGACAAGGAGAAACTCACTTCCAAGCAGGATCAATTGTTGGCCGAGCGGGATCAAATTGATGCTCGCCTCCCAGAACTGAAAGCACAAGCTGGTGATACCATTGAGTTGGAGGCTCGGTTGCAGCAACACGAGCAAGAGGTAGTGACCCATAGCTAAGATACTGCCCTATTAAGGGTACAATTTTAAAAAGCTAAGGCAAAGTGGGTAAAGGTTTAGAATGTCATTCGTACTGCATCCGATCGGGAGGCTACCTTTATTGAATAATTTGGAAGCAGCCGTGAACTCCAATGCTGAAGAAGTTGTTGCTGCTTAGGAGAAATATGCCTGGTTGGAAAAGAGTCATAGAGCATAATAAGTTTTTAACTCCACTATCTGTGACCTTGATGTCAGCCTTCAAGCCATTAGGTCCGAGAGGAATAACCTTTTGACCGAGGTTGACCAGCTTAAGGAAGAGCTTCAGCGTCAATCGGCTTCCTTCATTGTTGAAAAAGCGTACTCTATGTATAACATGAGGAGAAAAAACTTGGAATCAACTACCCGAAGGGGTCTCTCAGTCCAACTTGATGATGCTGACTTTTCTGGTTCCGGTTTCAAGTTCTCGATACTGAAGAAGAACCGGAAGGGGATAATAGTGAAGGCCAAGATGGTGAGCTGGCGATGGATTTGCCTACTTCTCCTGGGGGTGCAGATGCTTCTCTTCCTCCAGATTCTGGAGATACAGTAGCTTAGATTTTTGCATTCTTTTCACTTTTTTTTCTTTTGCCATACTTTTATACTCGTGTTGCTTAGAACATTTGTTGAATATAGAAGTAATTTTTCGTTTAAGTATTGCGCAACTTTTCTCTTTGCATACTTTTCGTTTAAGTATTGTGCAAATTTTAATTTTTTGCGTCGAGTTATGCGAGGCTTCGGGTGTATTTTTCCCCGATAGCATTTGGATTCCAGGCATAAGTTCTTCCGAAATCAACCCTTTACCGTGAGGGTTTCATAAGAGAAGGCCTTCTTATATTTACGGTACTCTTGAAGAGGATGTCTCCTATTCATTACGGCATTAGCATTTGAAGTACTTGTTTAACTTTCAAATAATAAAATTAACTCATCGATAGGATAAGATACAAGATAAAAATAAAAGGACTTTACTTTATTCCTTCCATTTTCAAAAGTACAAAAGCATTCTTTGTGATAAAAATAAATTGCCATTACTTGTGGCTAACTTGTACAACTTATTTCTACGGGGCTGGCCGCGTAGTCCCTAGTCCCGATGATAAAAAAAATTCCCGAATTTCATAGTCCCGATTGATGTGGAAGTCATTTCCATATTCTCATATCATCCCCCCTTGTGTTCGAATGCGAATAATGCGAATTTGATCATTGGAAGTCTTGCTCCTTTGAAGATTCCACTCGTAAATTGCTGGATAATCTTTAGTTCAGTAGCAAGCTTCACTTCCCCTTTGGAACGCTATTGAGGCAAAGATTATCTAAAAATCCCCTCTAGTGGCTTGCACTCATGAAAGGTCGGGTAATATTTGGCCCGATAGTAAATTTTACTTCCCGGTAGGAACTTTGCTACCGAGCAAAAGACTATTTAACCGCTCCGTAGTGGCTCGTTGTCTGCATGCCTTGTCATTTAAATGTCTTATTTCTGTTGAAGAAGCTTCCTTCACATTATGTTTTCCGTTGCTGCCTCGTTAGAAACCTTGCCAGAAAAACCCAATTGGGACAAGAACTGGACGAAGTCAAAAAGAGTGCAGCACATACTTTCAGTATAGGCAATGTTCGTCAACAATAATACCTTTTGAGGGGTGCCACATTCCAGTTACTTGGCAACTTTACTTTATCTTGATTTTCCAATTCGTATGACCCTTTCCCGGTGATAACTAAAACCTGGTAGGGGCCTTCCCATGTCAGACCTAGCTTTCCTGCGTTGAGCTCTCAGGTATTCTGAGTTATTTTCCTTAAAACCAATCTCCTACTTTGATATAACACAGGTTGGCTCTTCGATTGTAATATCTTTCCATTCTCCTTTTTTGGGCTGCTATCCTTATATGCGCCAAGTCCCTATATTCGTCGAGAAACTCCAATTTGACCAATAATGCTTTATTGTTTTTTTTGTCACCCGGAAATATCTCAAGGTAAGTTCCCCTACTTCCACCGGGATCAAGGTTTCTACTTTGTATACAAGAGAGAAAGGAGTCTCCCCTGTGCTCGATTTGGCCATTGTCCAATATGCCCATAGTACTCCTGGTAGCTCTTCGAGCCCTTTGCCTTTGGTTGCTTCAAATCTCTTTTTAAGATTTTGGATAATCACCTTGTTTGTTGATTCTACTTGACCATTTGCGCTCGGGTGATAGGGTGATGATGGGATCCTTTTGATTTTCAAGTCTTCAAGGAATTTTGTGACCTTTGAGCCTATAAATTATGGCCCGGTATTGCAGGCCATCTCTTTTGGTATCCCGAATCTGCAAATTATATTCTCCCACAAAAAATCTACCACTTCGCGCTCGCCAATTTTCTGGTAAGGACTTGCTTCAACCTACTTAGAAAAATAATCAGTTAAAATTAAAAAAAAAAATCTTATCTTACTGGGGGCTGGCGGCAACGGACAGACTATATCCATTCCCCACTTTATGAATGGTCGGGGCGGCAAAACTGAGTGTAGTAGCTCTGCCTGTTGATGTACCAACAGTGCATGGCATTGTCACTTATTGCATTTTTGAATATAAGCCTTAGCGTCTTGTTCCATCCAGAGCCAGTAGTATCTTTCTCTAATTAACACTAACAATAAGAAATTCGTGCTCGAGTAATTTCCACAAATCCCTTTGTGGACTTATCTCATGACACAGCTAGCTTCGGAAACTCCCAAACATCGGGCCGACGGGCCTTGGAATCATCCACAAAGTTGGCCAAAACTTGTGATCTAATCGTAGTCTTATGTTTATACTCTATGTCAAATTCACTCATTTTGACTGCCCACTTGGCCAGCCTATCTGAAAGTTCACGTTTATAAAGGATATGCTGCAGGGGAAAAGTGGTCACCACGATTATCGGATGACATTGGAAATGAGGCCTAAGTTTTTGAGAGGTGATTACGAGAGCTAAGGCTAATTTTTCCAGATGTAGGTAGCGAGTTTCAACTCCCGTTAAAATTTTACTAACATAATAGATAGGAGATTGTGTACCTTCGTCCTCACGAACTAAAACTTCACTTACCGCTACCTCTGAGACCACTAAGTAGATCAACACTTGTTCGCCTTCCTCTGATTTTGACAATAATGGAGGACTCGATAAATACCTTTCAAATCCTTCAGAGCCTTCCAGCATTCCGGAGTTCATTCGAAGTTGTTCTTCTTTTTGGGGAGTGAAAAGAAGTGATGACATTTTTCTGAAGACCAGGAAATGAACCTGCTTAAAGCGGCCAGTCTTCCTGTCAACCTTTGAACCTCTTTTATGCTTGATAGCTGCTCAGGGATGTTTTCCATGTCTTTAATTTTACTGGGATTAGCTTTTATCCCCATTTACGACACCAGCAATCCCAAGAACTTACCGGAGCTACTCCGAATGCACACTTCTCGGGGTTAAGCTTCATGTTATGCTTCCTAAGGATGTCAAAGGTTTCTTGCAGGTGTTTAAGATGATAACATGCGTTCACAGACTTAACCATCATATCATCTATGTAAACCTCCATGGTTTTCTCTATTTGCTTTTCAAACATTTTGTTTACGAGCCACTGATAAGTGGATCCGATGTTTTTTAGCCCGAAAGGCATCAAATTATAGAAATATGTGCTGAAATTTGTTATGAATGAAGTTTTTTCCTTATCCTCTAGGTTTATCTTGATTTGGTTGTACACCAGGAGTAAGCATCGAGGAAACTCATTAACTCGTTCCCGACCGTCGCATCAATCATTTGATCAATGTTCGGCAATGGGAACGAGTCTTTTGGGCATGCCTTATTTAGATCCTTATAGTCTACGCACATGCAAAATTTATTATTCTTCTTTGGAAATACTACTAGTTAGCTAGCCAGTAAGGATACTTTACCTCTCGGATTGAACTGATATCAAGCACACGAGTTACCTCTTCTTTGACGAATTTATTTTTAACCTCGGCAATAGGACATTTTTTCTACCTTATAGGAGGGATGTTAGGATCCAGTCTTAGTTTGTGCACGACCACTTCTGGAAAGATACGTGTCATATCCGTATGCGACCATGTAAAACAATCAACGTTAAATTTAAGAAATTCGATAAGTCCAGACTTGAGTTCGGGGTTTAGTCCTGTCTCCAAGTGGAACTTCCTCTCCAAGAACTTTTCGAACAATGCGGCCTGCTCAAGTTCTTCCGCTGTGGACTTTGTTGCATCTGTTTCTTCTGGTGCTTGGAAATATCTTGGTACCTAATAGGATTATGACTCCTCCTCCCCCTAGTTGACTTTACTCGGCTCGGTACCGGGCGTCGTATCCAATAATTATTATGATTCATGCTCCTTCTCTTTGCTACTGGAAACTGAGATTGCGTTCATCTCCCTTGCTGCCGGTTGGTTGCCTCTTATTTGTTTAATTCCCCCGGGAGTTAGAAATTTCAGTAATTGATGATATGTTTATGGTAGAGCCTTTATCTCGTGCAACCACGGTCTCCCTAGGATTATATTGTAGCCCATATCTCCATCTACTACTTCAAAAAGGGTTGTCTTTATTACCCCTTTTGGCATTTGTGGGTAGCAGAATCTCTCCTCCGGTTGTCACGCATGCCAAATTGAACCCAACGAGGAGTTTTATGGTCGGAATGATATTTTCTGGTCAGTTTGGCTTGCTCCAGCACTCTCCACTGGATAATATTGGTTGAACTTCCTCAGTCCACCAAAACACGTTTAATTTTAAAATCTCATACATCAAGTGAGATTACCAAGGCATCATTGTGCGGCAGCAATAGTCCATATGCGTCTTCCTCCATAAAAGTAATTTCGTCCTCAGTGACTTCTCGGAGTCTCTTACTGTGTGTTACTAACACCTTCGTCTTTTTTGTCGCCGAAAATGTCCCACCATTAGTCTCACCCCTCCCACCCCCCCCCACCCCGAAAAATCATGTTGATCCTCAAACAAGGAGTGTCCTCTCCTACTTTCGAGGGTTCCTAGTATCACGATTGCAACCATTAGTTATTTTAGCCTGGTCGCTTAAGAATTCTCTAAGATAGCCATTTTTTAGCGATATCGCCACCTCATCACACAAATGCCAGCAGTCCCATGTCTGGTAGTCATTTATCCCATGGTATTCGCACCACAAATTAATATCCCTTTGACAGGGATCGGATCTCATTGGCTTCTGGAACCGTACTTCCTTAATGTACCTCATAGCCGATACTAGCTCCACTACGCTGACGTTGAAGTTATATTCGGATATCATGGGGTAAGAGGAATCTCGGGAACCCGATATATCCTTATCCTACAATAATATATTTTTTTGGCCGCGATTAGCTCTTCTATCGGTAGCGAACCTATCCATCGATCGGAAACTTCTACCACGTCCTTCGACCCTTTTATAAGGTAAAAATCGACCTCTTGAAGACTGTCCACTTGTGTCGAAATCATCCTTTGATTTCTCCTAGTTCTTCTCCCGATCCTGACCCTTGGTTGATGCCGGGAAACTGAGCTGATCATCCTCAATTCTTATTTTTGACTCGTACCGTTTTATGAACATTCGCCTATGTTGTTGCCTGAAACTCGAACAGACTTTCTTTCAGTTTTCGGGAAGCATCGGAACTTCTCGGATTTAGCCCTTTAGTAAATGCTTCAGTTGCCCATTCATCCGGTACGGCCAGTAGCAATATCCTTTTTTTATGGAATCTGGTCACGAACTCCCGTAGCAATTTCAACTCTCCTTATGCAATCCTGAATATGTCGGCCTTTCAGGCCTGTACTTTTTTTGCCCCGACATGGGCCTTGATAAAAGAATCCGCAAACATCTTGAAGGAATCTATTGAGTGCTTGGGAAAGAGAGAATATCATGTCAGGGCCCTCTTTGTGAGGGTCTCCCCGAATTTCTTCAGTAAGACTGACTCAATCTCGTGTGTAGATAAATCGTTCCCCTTCACCGCCGTTGTATAGGTGGAGATGTGCTCCTGAGGATCCAAAATCCCATCATACTTTGGCACGTCTGGCATTTTAAACTGCTTTGAGATCAATTCTGGCACCGCTTTTGGTTTGAACGATGACTAGGTGTATTTCTTTGAGTCTGGTCTTTTCAACATTGTTGATACGCTCGGAATTTGATCCATTCGGGCATTTATTTCCCTCATAAAACGCATGAGTTCAGTTTTAAAGGGATCATTCTCATTATTGTTATCGAATCTGCTACCGATCCCCCAGGCCCCTTTCGAAGCCGACTTCGCCCCTCGAGGTGTTGTTGTCGACCCTCTGCGTTGTTTGGTTTGTGGGAGCAATGGGAGGAACTGGACCTCATCCATTCGTGTTGTTGGAAGCACCTGACAATGCCTGCATAAACTCCGTTATTATCTGATCATGTCATGAGAGATGGCCTATAATGGCTTTTTGTTGCTCCCTTAGGATCCTTACTGTTTCAACGACGTGCTCCTATTCAACATCATTAGGAGTTTCCTCTCGAACATGTCGTGGATATCGCCCATCATGGACCCATTGGCCTCGTCCCCCTTTTTGCGGGTAGCACTGATCGAATCTTCATGCTGAGGCTGATTTCCTTAGGCCTCAATGTTGTGTGCGATATTGACATCGTTATCTGCCATTTTCTATGATTTTTGCTAAGAACAAAGAATCAAACAGGTTAGTAATAGATGCAAGGATCAATTCAATTACACAACTATCTAAGCCCCACGGTGGGTGCCAAACTATTTACCCGTAAAACGGTACAGTTGAATTTATACGTGATTTATAGACAAGTGAATCGACTTGATCCCAAAATGATAAATAAATTAAACAAGAATGTAAGACTTAGCGTTGAAATCGAGATAAGACAGCAGAAATCTTGGTTTCGGGAGCAGAGCTTCCGAAGGCAGTAGTAACAATATTAATAAGCAAGAAGATAAAATATTATTGAGCTTTGAACAGTATATAGCATAAGCTTATCAGAAAATTCTTCCCCTTACAATGGTTGTTGGACTCACTATTTATAGTTGTTCCTAAGGAACAAGGTACTAGGATCAAGTCCCTCTTAAATGACAATTATGGGGGCCATTAAGAATGTGTAAGGCTAGGCAATGAATGCCATATTCTCTGTGACGGACTACGTACTTAATGCTATCGAATATTCTCCATAAAATACTACCGGGTGACAGGCATTTATTTTGTCTTTATGAACATCATTCCCTTCGGGAACAAATGGGATTGCTGCCTTCGGACCTGATTTCCATTTGCCTCGCTTTCCATCTGCCTCCGGCTCCACGTGTCGCATCATTATGCAAGCATTTAATATAAACATATTTTACCTTATACTGTAGCCACTTAAACTTGCACTGGTTTACCATCCCAGTATATGAAATTAGAAGTGTCATATTTTAATACCTCAACTCTGTTAAATGAATACTAATAACCCCTCTGACCCTTGACCAAGCTTATATGGCAACGACATACCTGACGTGGCAAAAATGCGTGCCTAACACCATAAATAATGGTTACCTGTAGCCACACCCTCTACTTATTAATGGTGTTTTTTCTTCTGGCTGCTATTTCAAATTTTCGATTTATAGCCATGGTGATATCCCTTTTTTATTTGATTTGGCAAATCATTCCCATAGCTTTTATGAGACTATTAATGTTTTGAAAGAGAATCTAGATATTGTTTAGGCAAAAGAAAAATGGTTGTGGATGTGTTATGGTGAGTCTATCAATTTTTCCTAGCGCAATTTATGGTGGTGAAAGAGAAAGGAATCGGAATATTAGAGGGGACGAAGATGGGGTGACGGAAGCCAGGGGGGAAGGGGTGATCTTGGAGTTCTTCTAAATACAAATTAAGAATAAATGACATTTATGTGATGCGGACGCTGATGTGAATGACACATCAGTGCAATTGAGCAACGCGCATCAATAGAGTGTTTATTAGTACTCACTTTATTGACTACAACAACAATAACCCAGTATAATCCCACTTAGTGGGGTCTGGGGAGAGTGGTGTGTACGCAGACCTTACCCCTACCCTAGGGTAGAGAGACTGTTTCCAAATAGACCTCCGACATCCTTCCCTCCAAGAACTTCCCACCTTGCTCTTGGGGAGACTCGAACTCATAACCTCTCAGTTGGAAGTGGGGGTTGTTTACCATCAGAGCAACCCCTCTTGGAACTCACAACCTCCAAGAACTCACTTTATTGACTGAAGGTGTTAAAATGGGACACTCCTAAGTTCATATATCGGGATGACAAATCGGTACAAGTTTAAGT